>NC_084621.1:30784477-30989477 GCF_033978795.1 Nerophis ophidion | reverse complement strand
CTCGGAAATATTAGATTATCGTTAACTATGTGTCACCATAAAACGTATGGACATTGCATCACAACTAAGAATGTTGGTTACGCTGCAACATGTTGACGTACAGAATTGCCAAGCAGAGCTGCCTATTAACAATCTTAAAACTAACACAGATACAAAAATGTGGTGATATGTAGTTAATGTCATCGTTATGAACACGACTAGGCTTCTCCTTGTTAGCTAGCGCTAGCAACAACTTCAGTGTGGGAACGTTAGCAAGAATGCTAACGAGAGAAGACATAGCTAACGCTAAAAAGCCAATAAAACACATTTCACTCCAACATCCAAATCATTACAGTGGTAATGATCACGTTTTTTAATTTCTTACCTTAAAAACGACTATTATGTTCACTAATCCGGTATGCGTTTGTATGGTTTATTATCTTCTTCCGAACGACTTCCGGTTAGCGTTTCTAGCTAGGACTTGCAAGAAGTTGCCGGGATAACAGGACGTGACGTAAAATCAATACGGCTTTCGAAATATAAAGTTCGCAGTAACAAGGTCAATGTATGGTTTGGTCTTTGAAATGTTCATAAATGGAAATAGAAAAACAAAAAAAAGTTTATTGTATTTTAATTTTGTTTAAAAAATACAAAATATGAAAACTGAATACAAAAATTAAAACAAAGCATTCTCTTTTTGGGTGTTTTAAGCTGTAGCTAAATATAAAAAACGTTTGGATTTGGATTTTGTATTTCATGACAGAAAAATGAAAATGGTCAGTGAACTGTTACGGATGTTTTTTTTCATATCCTTTAACCGGAAGTGTTTTTTTTTCAAAGTAAAAGCAGGGATATTACGGTACCCGTGTGTCTGGAGGCAAAATGGATGAGTACGCACCACACACACTCCTGGTTCAAAACTACGGGGGGGGTGTGACTTAAACCTAGAATCAGTCAAGCCTCTATAACTGTAGTTTGTCGCTAATGACATATAAACCAGGGACATGATTGATTTATTGAACAGTTTAATTTTAAAAATTAAACCCACAAAAATCTGAGTCTTCAAACATATGTTAAAACTTAATTGTAATGATTTTTTTTAATTACACCATTAAACTGTATTTTAATAAATTGACATTTAGGGGTCAGGATTGGGGACATCCATTTCTCAATAGAAAATACCTTATTGATGATGGTTTTGTATTTGTGTATCTTATCACTACCACGGTTAATGCATTGGGTTTAAATAGATTCAAAGTCTTAGTCAAATCTGTGTCTGAATACTTGGTAATGGGGCATCAGTTTGAACTAACTCGTTAGAATGCCCCATATATATAAATTTTGTTTCTATCAAACGGAGTTTCTGCCAGTAATCCTTAAATCCTCCTCCATATCCGGAGGGTGGCGGTAACGCACAAACTCGGTTAAGCAAAAAAGAAGAAGAAGGAAGAAGACGAAGAAGAAGAAAACCCCGAACGCTTCAGAGAAAATGGCGAACCTAGTTGAGGCGAAGACTCAGTCGGACTTTGAGGGGATCCTCGCCAAAGCCGGCAAACGACTAACGGTGGTGCACTTCCAGGCGGCATGGGCTCCTCAGTGCAGCCTAATGAACGAAGTGATGGCCGAGCTGGCTAAAGAACACACTCACAGCACATTCGTCCAACTGGAGGCGGAAGCGGTGCCGGAGGTGTCTGAGAAGTACGAAATCGCCTCGGTGCCAACTTTCCTTTTTTTCAAAGGAGGGGAACAAGTGGACCGGCTGGACGGAGCCCACGCTCCCGAGCTGACCAAGAAGGTGCAGCGTTTGGCCTCGGCGGGTGAGCCTGAAAGCGGCCCTACTGACCTGAACCAGCGGCTGAACAAGCTGATCAACGCGGCCCCCTGCATGCTCTTCATGAAAGGCTCAGCGCATGAGCCTCGCTGCGGCTTCAGCCGGCAGATCGTTGCCCTCCTTAAGGAACACGACGTCCAGTTCAGCAGTTTCGACATCCTGTCCGACGAGGAGGTCCGACAGGGTCTGAAGACCTTCTCGAACTGGCCCACCTACCCTCAGCTGTACGTCAACGGCGAGCTCATAGGGGGACTGGACATCGTCAAGGAGCTGGCCGAGTCCGGCGAGCTGGAGAACACCTGCCCGAAAGCGGTCACCCTTGAGCACCGTCTCAAGGCGGCGATCAACCGGAGCCCCGTCGTGCTCTTCATGAAGGGCAGCAAGGAGGCGGCGCGGTGCGGCTTCAGTCGGCAGATCCTGGAGATCCTGAACGGCACCGGCGTGGATTATGACACGTTTGACATCCTGGAGGACGAGGAGGTACGACAGGGTCTCAAGACTTACTCCAACTGGCCCACCTACCCGCAGATTTACGTGAAGGGGGAGCTCATCGGGGGTTTGGACATTGTCAAAGAGCTGAAGGAGAGCGGGGAGCTCGTGTCTGTGCTTACGGGGGACTCATAGGTCTTATTTATGGGCGACCTCCATATGGTTCTTCTGCTGTAACACCACACCAAAATTAACAATACCAATACTAACCTGTGGATTATTGCATCTCGAATATAACAAGTGTGTTCATTTTCTACCACACTGAGAGGTTTTTATAACCTTCCTTGAGTCATTTGCTTCACTGTCTGACTCAAAGCGACTACTTTAAGTACACATGCTATTACTTTCATATTTACTCATCTTCTATGTCCAGGATACATAAATAAAAGTGTTACACTTACACTAAAAGGTTGTCTCCTTTAAAAAATGTTTACATGAGAGAGTTTAGTTGCATGGTTTGATAGTCCGACTGTTCTCATGGACACGTTAAGAAATATATTAATACGAGTAATATATCAGCTGTTGTAACTGCACAAGTACAATTTGTTTGCAATAAGGTTCCACCGAGATCTGAAGTCAGATCGCTGGTTTCTAAGTCCAGAGTACTAACCATTACACCATGGAACCTATGTCCCATTCTCCAAAATCTGGCCCACGGGCAGCACATAGTTATTAAAAGTATATGTATTTTTTCCACTTTTTAAAAACTTTTACCTTTCAATTTGTTTTCGCATGTAATTAAGCAAACAAAACTGGCCCTCCTCCTGCATCCTTTATTTTATTCTGTATATTTATATAAAACATGTTTCTACACCATTGATTGACAGGATGCATATGATTGGCATATTTAGTGTGTGGTTAATACGATGGCTTCTGCCCGATTGTAGCTGAGATAGGCGCCAGTGCCCCCCGCGACCCCAAAAGGGAATACGCGCTAGAAAATGGATGGATGGAGGGATGGATAATATGATGGAATGTGACTTGAAATCTGCATACTTCCAAATGGCCAGCAGGGGTCGACAGTTTAAGTAAACCTGCCTTAAAGGGGAACTGGACTTTTTGGGACTGTTGCCTGTTATACACAATCCCTCTGTGAGAAAAACAGACATATGTTTGTCTTTTTTTATGCATTCTAACTCGTCAATACATGCTAGCAAAAGTCAGCTAACAATGGAAGTCCCTGTATTCCGACTGTACAGCTCTCTAAAAAAAACTGAGGGGTTAGTCCGTCTGCCTCACAATACGAAGGTCCTGAGTAGTCTGGCGTTCAAACCCGTGCTCAGGATCTTTCTGTGTGGAGTTTGCATGTCCTCCCCGTGAATGCGTGGGTTCCCTCCAGGTACTCCGGTTTCCTCCCACTTCCAAAGACATGCACCTGAACTGCGCCAACACTAAATTGGCCCTAGTGTGTGAGTGTGAATGTTGTGTGTCTATCTGTGTTGGCCCTGCGATGAGGTGGCGACTTGTCCAGGGTGTACGTTGCCTTCTGCCCGATTGTAGCTGAGATAGGCACACCCCCCCCGCGACCCCAAAGGGAATAAGCGGTAGAAAATTGATGGATGATATTTTATATACATACTGTAAGTATATATGTAATGTATAGTAACCGGCACATTCAGTATAACGTGCTCATTTTAAACATACAGCGGCACATTTCATAGATGCATCACAACTTCCGCTTTTCCTTTCAACAACTAATACTACTACTTACAGAGGACTTTATGAGAGCCAACAAAGACTACCTTGGGACAAATAGTGATCCAGAACTTTTTATTTTTTGAGGCACAATATGAGGATTGTGAGCAATAAGTATTAAAAGCCGTGTGCTAAACAGGTCAATCTTTAGTGAAACACCTAGCATCATGTAGCAGTATTGTTCAGTGCTAAACTTAGACTTACACTTGGACAAACTTTAATGATCCACAAGAGAAATTGTTCCACACAGTGGAACAATGATGGAAAGGGTAAGGACGGAAAGGACAATGCAGGTATAAATAGACTAAGAATAAGCGGTAGAAAATGGATGGATGGATGGATATATATATATATATATATATATATATATATATATATATATATATATATATATATATATTAACATATATGTTTAACATTTACATAATATATGTACAGCTACGGAACTGTCACGTGACTTTTGGCAGTAATATTCCGCCTTGCAGATCCCCAAGCAAGTGCAATGCAATCCACACAAAAATGCACTGTAATTTGCCCTTCACAACACTGGGTGGCAATGTTGTGTCAATTTAATGCCAGCCAGCTGCCCCCCTACCCCTCGTCTCCATTAAAGCCCGCAACCGCCATACCGGTGTTGAATGCCTGGCAAAAATGCATTTCCTTTCGCGGTAGCGCGCGGCGCTCACTATACCTGCATTCTTGGCTTGGTCTTTCCACAGAGGATTACTAGGTCTAAGACAAACACTTTATCTTCCTAGTAATTGTAACGCTACTTGTTTGACATTATTTAAGACTTTATAGTGCCCGGAAAATGACAGTTTGCCTTTTCTGTGGTATTGATGAGATTTGGACTGTTGTTAGTCAGATGTTGATGTGATAAAACCTCTTTCTTGTTTGGAAGATACACACAATTGTAACTGTTATTTATTCCTGCACATAATAAATATATATAAAGTGTTTGAATGTATTAATTGTTGTAAAAGTGTCTTTAAATACAATATTGCCGAACAAAAAGTGATTAGATGTATAGATTTTTACATACGCATATTCTATTACAATACCCTTATGAGCATTACATATATCAAAATCAAGTACCTACTGTGCTGTTTACTCGTTAAAATACTTTTTAGAGCAAATATCTACCGAAACGACCACTTTGCTGCTGCCAACAAATTATTTCAAGTAATACTTTGATATTGACACATCTCATCTCTGCATATTTTACTAGAATACCCTTATGAGCATTACATACATCCATCCATCCATTTTCTACCGCTTATTCCCTTTTGGGGTCGCGGGGGGCGCTGGCGCCTATCTCAGCTACAATCGGGCGGAAGGCGGGGTACACCCTGGACAAGTCGCCACCTCATCGCAGAGCATTACATACATCAAAATCAAATACCTACTGTACTGTTTACTTGTTGAAATACCATTTACACCAGGACTGGGCCAATATTTGACTCAGGGGCCAAATTTAGGGGAAAAAAAGTGTCTGGGGGCCTGTATATTTATTTTTAGGAACACAAATACGAAACCTCACAATAATGTCTGATTGAATGCTAAAAAAGTTATGACATACCGCCTTAAGAAACGGAATGGAATTGTATAATTGTATTACTGAATGAGACACCCAGAATGTACATGAAAATAAAGAATGTGGGATTTACAATTGTACCTATCAACGATAAAACACTCAATATTGACAACATATGAAGGTCGTACCCGCTCTCGATCGACATATTTTACAATCAAGCAAAACGCAACAAACAAAGCGAAATATGAACGCGAAGAGTAAAAAAAATAAAAAACCCACCTACAATCTGATATATCTAGTATATCACTAAGCCTTAAAAACTTTGTTGTAAAAATATCCTCCCACGTCTGTCCCTGACACCCGCATTTCAGGCTGGACACTCTGGAAACACTATGTGGCAACGCTCCCCACTCACACTGCTTGGTGCGTGTCTGAGCTGCTGTGACTTATATTACCACAGTAACTAATTCAATTACCATAGCAACTAGTATAGCATGCAAAAGTGCAGATTCCATTCCATTTGTATGGTTCAAGACTTATGGTAATTTGAAAACATCAGTGCACATCACAACGGCAGCTACAGTTTCCCTCTTAAAGATAAAAAAAAAAAATTATTCGGGAATGTCCGGCGGGCCAGATTGAAAATCTTAACAGGCCGCATGCGGCCCCCGGGTCTTAATTTGCCAAGGTCTGCTTCACACAAATCTCAGCTGAGTCGTTTAAACCCTTGAACCAATAATTATTCAGCCTATGCCCCGTTTCAGCCACACTAAACCAGCGTTTAAGGTCCCCCTCCTCGGAAAAATTTTTACACAGGTAAGTGAGTCATGTAATTCTTGAATTACACAAGATAAGTCACTATTTTTTTGTCTTCTCGAAGAAAAACAAATTCTTAATCTACGATTTGGACTCCCTTAAATGGCCTTGACACAGCAACAGGCTGTTCTGAAGAAAATCTCCAGAGGACTCCTTAAAGGAGCGCCGTGAGTGGCTGATCCGTTGGCGGTCTCGTCTTGTCCTCCCCTGTAACGTATGTCTGCTCTTAGCGGGACTTGTACCAAAAAATAAATCTTGTTGTACTTGTGCAATGAAAATAAAGATCTATTCTATTGTATTCTATTCTATTCTATTCTATCACCTCAAAGTTTGGCACTGTCAGGTTCAAACCTCGATGATATCAAGACTTCACGTCGCTTTCTATCGTACACAGTGGAGTTTTACAAGTTTTTTGCGAGGTAAGATCAAAGACAGCTTTTGTCTCATCGGCGGGAACTCATGCGAAAAGAACGTTTTGTAATGTCCATCCATCCATTTCTACAGCTTGTCCCTTTTGGGGTTGCGGGGGTGTGCTCCAGCCTATCTCAGCTGCATTCGGGCGGAATGCGGCGTACACCCTGGACAAGTTGCAACCTCATCGCAGGGCTAACACAGAGAGACAGACAACATTCACACTCACGTTTACACACTGGGCCAATTTAGTGTTGTGGCGCGTGTCAGAATGTAATTATTCCGACACGCGCCATGCCACATCCACATCCTAAAGCATAGGCAATATGTATTCAAATTTTATCATAGGCTACCCGTTTAGTATCTGTCTGATCATCTAAAGCAGGGGTCTCAAACTCAGTTTACCTGGGGGCCACTGGATGCAGAAACTGGGTGAGGCTGGGCCGCAAGAAAATATTTCTTTAAAAAAATCTAACTTGCACTTTTTAATGAATTCACCTTCTTTGAATGGCTTTCCCGCCTTAGCAACATACTTGCAAACCCTGCCGAATTTGTCCCGATTTTCATCCGGCCAACATTATTAAGGGCGTGCCGTGATAGCACTGTCTTTTAAAATCCTATACAACATGTCATCGCGTCCGCCTTTTCATCATACAAACAGCGTGCCGGCCCAGCCACATGTTGTATAAGGCTTCTGCAGACACACACGTAAGTGACTGCAAGACATACTTGGTCAACAGCCATACAGGTCACACCAAGAGTGGCCTTATAAACAACTTTAACACTATTACAAATATGCGCCACACTGTGAACTCACACCAAACAAGAATGACAAACATATTTCAGGAGAACATGTGCACCGTAACACAACATAAACACAACGGAATAAATACCGAGAACACCTTGCAGCCTTAACTCTTCCGGGATGCTACAATATACACCCATTAAACCAACGCACGGAGGGGGGGAAATTCGGGAGTCTCCCGGAAAAATCGTGAGTGTTGGCAAGTATGACGCTGTCAAGCGCCATTCATATAAAACTTGCGGGCCGCACTACCATTAAATTGTCATATCAAGGTGGGGGCCGCAAAATAACGTCTCGCGGGCCGCAATTGACCCGCGGGCCGCGTGTCTGAGACCCCTGATCTAAAGTGATGTAAACAACAGTTTGACTGGTGATGGCGAGGAGCAGTTTTCGCCGCCAGGCTCCGCCCACTAGGAAAGTGGGCGGCCCTTACGACACTTTAAGATGTAATCATCATCATTTGTAACAAATATTATTCAGAACTTAATTTGTCAAGCCGAACTAATCCAGTTTGTGTTGTTTAAATCTTGTGGTGAGCCATCAGATCAAAGTTTGGCTTAATGCCATAGGCACATCCGATGACATAGGCCAATTTCCTTCGGAATGTATCATTGTCCATCCGTCTAGTATCCTTCATTTTAACTGCTGATTATTTGGTCAAAGAGCCTTGAAGGAGTTCGTAAAAGTACGACCGGTTGTTAGCCTACAACTTGCCAACGGAAACCGAGATGGCGGACTTCCTGTTATTTTCAAATATGGCTTCTTGAGACTTTTATGTGCGTCCTCTCATGATAAACTTAACCAATTTTGAAAAAAATATGTGAATCTGGTATCAGGGGGGTCATTTTTTTTGCTACCGAGACAAATTCAACATTTCGTAATTGGGCCCCCAAAAATGTAAACATTTTCGCCAGACCTGATGCGGCTGCAAAAATTGGTGAGTTTAATGCATAAAAATGTGATCAAAGTGGCAGAATAATAAATAATGAACAAAGCCATTTCAAAAGGGCCTTCACAACTTTTGGCTGCTTGGGCCAAATAAGGCAACAAGAGAAATATTTACCCATTTATTTTGTGTAAAGTTAATCTGTACAGCACATATGGGCATCTACATCAACAATATGATTCGCCAGGACAGTTTTTTTGTGTTTAAAAAAAAAAAAGACAGTTTTGTTATCTCAGGTCATCTCATCATTTATAAATATATGTACAAATTATTTTTAATCTAACCATCATCGTAACACATGGATTCTGGCACATAAACACTACATGTTCCTTTACAGAAATTCTATTTAATTATTATTTACTGATTGACATATGACAGATGTCGAGGCAATAACTTCTCTTATATGCCTGTGTGTGTCATCAAAATGTATAACATGAGCAGGGACAGCACCCACAGAGTCACACGCAGCGTGCTTCTGAGAAGTGTGTAAGTGTCTATTGTGTTTGTTTATATTGTGTGTTTGTGAGATTGACAGAGATGAGTAAAGAGAAAACTGTTGACATTTACATAATCCAAGAGAAGGTACACCACTTTTTTGGGGATTCCCAGTGGAGCCCGTTCTCAGGAGAATTGAAATTTAGAGCGTGTCTCAGTTTCAGCCAGTACTCTCCAAGGTGATCCGAAAGAGGATGCTAAGCTCACCTACCCGAGACATTCCGCAGTGTACTGATGAGAATTACTAAAAAGTATCAAACTAGATTGAGTAAGAGCGGGCATAAAACAAGTGCATGTGGTGATGCTGAAACAGGCCCATTACTTTCATTTGTAACTGACACAAATAGACGTAAAACACAGAGGAAGTAAGTTCTTAAGATTACTTATATACAATGTGTGTTCAAGAAATATATTTGTGGCGTCGTGAGTGTTGATAATTATTTATTTGTGGGATTTCCTTATTTAGCTTTATTACAAACCGGAAAGGATCAGGAATTGAGCCCTGAGGGACACCGCACACAAGAATAGCATCTTAACCTGGCTCAAATGATAAGGCGGTTGTCCAGAAACTTGAAGGTTCCAGGTGCAAATCGAGCTTCTGCCATCCTAATCACTTGGGGAAGACACTTCACCTTCTTCTAGTGTCACTCGCACTGGTGTTTAATTGTAGACGAAAGTTTAGTAGATGTCGGAGAGGTCGTAGGCGCACATTGGCAACCATATTTCTGTCTGTCTACCCCAGGGCAGCTGTGGTTATAAATGTAGCATACCACCATCCAATGTGAATGTGGAGTGAATGAAAGATGAGTTCTGAGTTCTCAATGTAAATTGCTCTGGGTGTCTAGAAAGGCACGACATAAGTCTGACCCACGGGTGTCCCAAATATTTTAAGTGGTGGCTTGCAATGAGCTTAAAAAGTTTGGCCGTGCACCAAAAGCGTACTGCATGCAAAGTAACAATTTTTATATATATATATATATATATATATATATATATATATATATATATATATATATATATATATATATATATATATATATATATATATATATATAGTGTTAAAGTTGTTTATAAGGCCACCCTCAGTGTGACCTGTATGGCTGTTGACCAAGTATGTCTTGCAGTCACTTTCGTGTGTGTCTGCAGAAGCCTTGTACAACATGTGACTGGGCTGGCACGCTGTTTGTATGATGAAAAGGCGGACGCGATGACATGTTGTAGAGGATTTTATATATATATATATATATATATATATATATATATATATATATATATATATATATATATATATATATATATATATATATATATACACACACATAAATTGTTACTTTGCATACAGTACGCTTTAGGTGCACGGCCAAACTTTTTAAGCTCAATGCGGCCCCCCAGTTAAAAGATATATATATATATATATATATATATATATATATATATATATATAAAAATATATATAAACTTTATATATAAATATAAACTTTATACGGTGGATACTGCCCTCCAAAATAGTTTCTCTCGTTTTGATGAAATAACATTAAAAGAATTGTTACAACGTGTAAATGGAATAAAACAAACAACATGTTTACTAGACCCACTTCCTGGGAAACTTATCAAGGAGCTCTTTGTATTATTAGGTCCATCAGTGCTAAATATTATAAACTTATCACTTTCCTCTGGCACTGTTCCCCTAGCATTCAAAAAAGCGGTTATTCATCCTCTCCTTAAAAGACCTAACCTCGATCCTGACCTCATAGTAAACTACCGACACAAGGTGTTTCACCTTCCCTTTATTTCAAAAATCCTCGAAAAAATTTGTTGCAGAGCAGCTAAATGAACACTTAGCGTCTAACAATCTATGTGAAACCTTTCAATCCGGTTTCAGGGCTGATAACTCTAGGGAGACAGCCCTCGCAAAAATGACTAATGATCTATTGCTAACGATGGATTCTGATGCGTCATCTATATTGCTGCTCCTCGATCTTAGCGCTGCTTTTGATACAGTCGATCATAATATTTTATTAGAGCTAACAAAACACGAATTGGTATGTCAGACTTAGCCCTGTCTCATACGCAAATACGGTGTTAGCTTTCACTGTTATGCTGTTGACACCCAAATCTACCTGCCTTAAAACTGACCATCAAGCCGGATTGTAGTCAGCTGGAGGCGTGTCTTAATGAAATTAAACAATGGATGTCCGCTAACTTTTTGCAACTCAACGCCATATGCGGTCCTCTCCAAGGTTTCTCATAGTCATCATTGTCACAGATGTCCCACTGGGTGTGAGTTTTCCTTGCCCTTATGTGGGCTCTACCGAGGATGTCGTTGTGGTTTGTGTTGTGGTTTGTGCAGCCCTTTGAGACACTAGTGATTTAGGGCTGTATAAATAATGATTGATTGATTGATTTATATATATTAAGGGTGGGCAAATTAATGCGTTAATTACGAGTTAACTCGTCAATCTATTAACGCCGACAATTATTTCACCGCACATTTGCCTAGGTTGTTTACATGCTTTTATTTTGTTAACGCCTTTTCTTAACAAGATGGCGGCGCCCGGACAGGCTTCAACGTCGAGGGGCTCTTGGTAAAGATGGAACATTTGGCAAAAATACCGGACAATTCTGCAAATTTCATGGCTGGCTTACAGCGTGGTCATTCCGGGATCACTACCGCCAGACAATTCTGAATGTGGATGGATCGGGCCGTTTTGGACTGAATGACGCGTGCTTGCTATTTAGCATGGGAATACTTTGCCGGCTACATCCAGCGGCCTGTGAAGCATATGTGTTGTCTGTCTATTTATGAATAATGCAGACGAGGAGTGTTGGCTGAGTTCTTAACGTTTGCTTTCAGAGCGTGCATATTTCACATCATACAAGATGCCGTCATGGCGACACAACCTATACCGGGCTAACGCGCATGCTCGTCACTCCTGTTGCATGCTGGGTAGGGTAGTTCTTTTATTCCCTGGCTCATAACATCACAATATAGTACCATGTATATGCGTTCAGTTTATCAAAGCACGATGCAAACAATCGTAAAATTCCCATCATATCAATTCCTAGATATGGTCATAATTATTTTAAGTGCACTACGTAGAATAAACACAACATTATTAATATTGCTACTACGGATAATTTGATCAAAAATTCCCTAAAACAGCCCACTACCTATAATATAGGTTTTTTAAACATAAGATCCCTGATAAAAAAAATATGTTTCTGCTGTTACCTCAGAAATTGCCTGTTCAGATGTTATGATTGTGCCTCAGAGATTTGTATGTAGATTATATTTATTATGGTATTAATAAGCTTAAATGTTTGTATTTACATTTTTTTTGTTGATTTTCATAAAATATGCTAATTAACTGCTACTGTTTAACAAGGACTGATTTAAATTGTGTTTGCACAACAAATGTTTTGGCGGTTTTGTTCATGTGGGGGAATATTCCAATAAAGGTGCATTACACACTACTTTTGAATTCATTATTGGGCTTTGCGTATACAATGCAGTTAATCGCGATTAATCAGAGAAATAGTGCGATTAACTTCGATTAAAATTTATAATCGTTGCCCAGCCCTAATATATATATATATATATATATATATGTATATATATATATATATATATATATATATATATATATATATATATATATATATATATATATATATATATATATATATATATATATATAGCGACCGGAATGAGAATCAGCACCTCCAAGTCCGAGTCCATGGTTCTCTCCCGGAAAAGGAGATAGGGTGAGAAGCTCTGCCATCAGAGAGGAGCTCAAAGTAAAGCCGCTGCTCCTCCACATCGAGAGGAGCCAGATGAGGTGGTCGGGCATCTGGTCAGGATGCCACCTGAACGCCTCCCGAGGGCACATCCAACCGGTAGGAGGCCACGGGGAAGACCCAGGACACGTTGGGAAGCCATCTGCGGGTTGGGGAGGAGACCCTGCCCCAAGTGGAGGAGATCAAGTACCTAGGAGTTTTGTTCACGAGTGGGGGAAGAGTGGATCGTGAGATCGACAGGCGGATCGGTGCGGCGTCTCAGTAATGCGGACGTTGTACCGATCCGTTGTGGTGAAGAAGGAGCTGAGCCGGAAGGCAAACTCTCAATTTACCGGTCGATCTATGTTCCCATCCTCACCTATGGTCATGAGCTTTGGGTCGTGACCAAAAGGATAAGATCACGGGTACAAGCGGCCGAAATGAGTTTCTTCCGCCGGGTGGCGGGGCTCTCCCTTAGAGATAGGGTGAGAAGCTCTGCCATCAGAGAGGAGCTCAAAGTAAAGCCGCTGCTCCTCCACATCGAGAGGAGCCAGATGAGGTGGTCGGGCATCTGGTCAGGATGCCACCTGAACACCTCCCGAGGGCACATCCAACCGGTAGGAGGGCACGGGGAAGACCCAGGACACGTTGGGAAGACCATGTCTCCCGGCTGGCCTGGGAACGCCTCGGGATCTCCCGGGAAGAGCTGGACAAAGTGGCTGGGGAGAGGAAAGTCTGGGCTCCCCTACTTAGGCTGCTTGCGCCGCGACCGACCTCGGATAAGCGGAAGAAGATGGATGGATGGATATATATATATATATATATATATATATATATATATATATATATATATATATATATACATACATATATATATATATATATATATATATATATATATATATATATATATATATATATATATATACACATACATATATATACATATATATATGTATATATATATACATATACACATATATATATATATATATTTATATATATATATATATATATATATATATATATATATATATATATATACTGTATATACAGCCCATATGAGTACATATTATATAAAATATAATGGATATATAATTAATCATTATTATAATATGTTAGAAATATCAAGCAGCTAAAATGCGCCAAACATGAATAGGTGTGGAGAGAGTGTTTTGCATTTTCCCATCATCACTTGTAATTTATGTTGAGTGGCCTTTTTTTTAATGATATCCACAAAGTTCAATAAGCAGATTATTTTTTGTGTAACCATATTTGTTGAATTTTTGTACTGGTTGATTTTGTATTTTCTGCACCGTGACTAGGGAAAATTGTTTGGATTGGGTCATACTAGTAAATTGTGTACTTCACTAGCTCGTAGTACAATACCTCACTGGTGTTTTCATCAACCATCAATAGGTGATAAATTGGCAGCTAACTGAATTGAATATGATACGGCTACACCACTACAGGGCAAATTGATAATTTAATACTTGACTTTTCGTGGGCCATATTGAGAACGCCGGCGGCCTGCAGATCGTATTTTGGACACCCCTGGTCAAAGCTCATTATTAATATTATTAGATTAATGTAAATCCCCTTTTAAATGTTAAAAAACACAAATTAATTACCACAACTACTTATTATGAATGAGCTTGCAGCCATTTCTAGAATGTGCTTCATTCAATGGTTTTAACTTTTTTTTTTTTTTTTCGCAAGCAGTGGTTAACTTAAGGCCAAGTAAGCCACAATATGTACAGCAAATCATAAAATAATGTCACATATGACAAGTAAAATGGGACTCAGAATATCACCCAGAGAGACACCACAAATAAGAATCACACTGCAAGTGATTTCATCATAACCTTTTTAACTGCTGACTTAATCAATGCACACATTTTTGCACATTTATAAAATCAATCATGCTTCAACACAAGCATTAATTTTGTCATCCAATATGCTGAGTTTCGGTGCCAGTGGGTGAGTTGTGAAATAGCAACACATTAAAAGGTCAACCGATCCACAATACAAAAAATAGAACTCGGGAGAAATTACATTTTTCAAAAGTGCTTAGTAATTCGTTTCATTTACTTAAGTACGTTTTTGGATCAATTGTAGTTGTCACAGCAGTTTGAATGCAACATACTTTTTACTTTTTACTCTTACTTCATAATCAGAATCAGAAGAGTTTTTTTATTGCCATTGTTTGAGAACAGATTCACAAACTAGGAATTTTACTTGGCGCAATCGTGCAACATAAAACACATTTAACAGAATAGAATAACAAGATCTGAGCTATCAGATCTTGTTATTGTTCATAAACGTGATGGTTGAGGGGAAAAAACTGTTCAGGTGGAGGGAAGTGTGGCTCTGGATGGACCTGAAGGGAGAGGGAAGAATGGTTTGTGTCTAGGGTGAGAAAAGCCAGCTGTGATCCGACCCACACGCCTCCTGGTTCTGGAGGAGAACAGGTGGGAGTTAGAAGCCAAAAACCTTTTTAGGGGTCGCGGGGGGTGCTGGAGCTTATCTCAGCTGCATTCGGGCAGTAGGTGGGGTACACCCTGGACAAGTCGCCACCTTATCGCAGTAAATTCTATTTGATTTTTAAATGTTTTAGCTGCGCAGATGGTAACATTTGCCCTGTTATTAGGTCATTAGTTCTTACTCGTACATGGAGCTAAAGGTACACCGATTGTTTGGTGTTTAACATCTATTGTGCCCATACTGTGTGAATGTGAGTGTGAATGTTGTCTGTCTATCTGTGTTGGCCCTGCGATGAGGTGTCGACTTGTCCAGGGTGTACCCTGCCTTCCGCCCGATTGTAGCTGAGATAGGCACCAGCGCCCCCCGCGACCCAAAATGGAATAAGCTGTAGAAAATGGATGGATGGATGTGCCCATAAACTCAATAACAAATAAACATCCTAAAAGCGCCAACAATTTTCAATATATATTTTGTGACCTAAATACTAACCAATTATTAGCGATATTGCTATTATAAGCGCTAACGTTAAGGACCTAATTTTAGTGGCGCATTGATCAAAGAGACGTAATTGACTTATGCTGCTACATTGAGCTGCCTGGCCGCTGGTGAAGTTAATTCTAAATTATAAATCAAGCCTTTCAACTGAATAGTAGAAGGATCTGGCCATAAACCGAGAAGTTGGTCAACTTTGACAGCCAAGTTTGCGAGAAAGACACAAAAATACACTTGTTTGCACTCACTTTTTTAAAACCCTTCACAAGGATTATGATTAATTTCTTCATATAGACAAGAATATATGAACATCACATCAGTCGGCACATCAATGAGAGCAGACATTGTCCACTAAGTGTTGGTTTTTATTATGTTTTTTGGCCCACAAAGTTTGCCGTAGTAGTTGTTGAAGGGAATAAAATGGTGATCCATTCATCCATCCATTTTCCCGCAACCCCAAAAGGGAATGTTGTGATCTGTTATTGAAATTAATACGCCGCCGTATGCTTAAAATAAGCAAAATACTTAAATATTACATGTTATTGTGAATGTGCCAGTTACTACATTACATATATACTTACAGTATGTATAGAAAATATCAACGGATGTTTTTTCAGAGCACTTTATTGTCGGAACACAGCGACTCCCATTGTTAGCTGACTTTTGCTAGTATTTATTTACGAGTTAGAATGCATAGAAAAGGAAAAACATATGTGTTCTTGTCTCACATAAGCATTGTGAATGATAGGCAAAATACATTTTAAAAAAAGTGCAGTTCCTCTTTAATAAATCAGAAGTTACTCACCTGTTACTCACTACTTGAGTAGCTTTTTTAACAGAATATACAAAAGTGATTATTTGGATGACTACTTTACTCTTATTTTAGCTAGTACATTATTTGTCTGCTTTACCCACTTCTGCATTTAATTATGTAACATTGTTCATTATTTTATTGAGACGAATGCATTCAGATTAAAGTTAAGAGTGAGACCGAAAATGGAAGGTAAGATGGTGTGACCTACAAATGTGGGAGTTCACAAACCACCCACAACACACTGAACGCTGCCTGCGAGGGGGCCACAGAAAGAGGTCTTTTAGGTCACCACCTATCGCATACTTTAAGTGTTATTATTTTCATCCTTTATGCTGTTTTTTTTCAAGGTAATTGTCCAATCGAAGCCTAACAACAGTGCGGCGTTTATTTTCCAAAGTATTGATGAACCGCACTGTATTTTGGTTTCACGCATCCAATAAAAGGTTCCACGTGGTGTTTCTCGCTTTCACCCGACACGCAACATAGTGGTCGGCTCTTCGACGGAGCCACCTACGCCGCAGCCTCCGTCTTTCTCCCTGTCAGACCACAGGGAACGATATCATCTCACCTCCACACATGGCAGGGGAAATAACCCAAGAAGTGGTGTGGGACAGTCCTCAGTTGAATTTGGGCAGCGAGAGTGCAACACACGTTGGGTAAGTCTCTTACAAATATGAATTCATCTCTAACATTCCTGTGGTGGATTCTTTGAAATATTTGACTGGATAATTAGTCAAGGCTATTTCACAAAAGGAGAAAGATAACCATCACGCTTTGCTTTGATCTTTCACAGATTTTTCAGTAAACACAACAGATACCAGAAAGGAAGAAACGGTATCATTAAAAAAAAATGTAAAACATTTTTTAAAACCCCATACCAAAAGTTGTTATTAAAAATATTTGTGTCTGCTTGTCACAAATCCAATTTATAGTGATCTCTGTAGGTTCTAGCCCAGCGTACTAACTTTTTTTTAACACCTGAACACCTCGCCTTTTTTGTTGTAGTTATCGGAACGAGAAGCTTGTTACTAAATAAGCGAATCAGGTAGTTGACGAAGTTATTGTGTGTATTCTTCCTCATACCGACAAGTATAACAAACAGCAAAGCCTTATTTGCCAAAGGAGACAAAGCCAATAAGCGAGTGCCCCTGTTTTTGTGTGGTCATTGACAGCACAATGGAGGTTCCGTCATCATCCAACAAGAACGTGCTGCTGCAGGTGTGGTGCGGTCTCCTCACCGTGGCCTTGGTGGTCATGGCCGCGCTTCTCGCGACCTTCAAAGCAAAATCCAACGAGGTCAGTCTGTCCTCGCCTCACAAGTCCGGGTGGACGCCTGGAGTCCCACAAAGTGCTCAAGTGGTTTCCCTGAAGGCTGCCTGGCCTGAAGAATTGTCAAAAAAAGCCAACTGTGATTTATATAGTCATGATAAATGTTCTCTAATGTTCCTGGGATTTTCTATAAAGCAGCTTTTTCATTTGTCCTGCTCGGGGAAAAAAAATCTAGAATCCCTTGTCCTGATTGACAGGCTGATAAGAGGTTTCTCTTTCAGGATGGCCTTTCGCTACCTACACTGACAAGGGCAGATAATTTCCGCCCAACAGGTACTTGACCTTTAACCTCATATTGCTTTACAAATATGGTTTTGTTGTCATAAAATTTAACTGTCCTTTGTTGTCACAGGAGCCTCGCTGAAGTCAGTCGGTAATTCCATTTCCTTACTTAATTTGTTTGTATAGGATTTAAATTAAATAATAATATGTCAAGAACTGGTGCTACAACAGTTCTGAAACTCTTTGTTGTATCTTTCCAGGATTGTCCTCTTCATACATTCAGCTAATGAAATGTAAGCAGTCTTGGATTTTGATTGGTTGCTTTGTGCCGTCAAAATGAGCATGAGCTTGTAAGGAAGTCACGTAACAATAAAGATAAGATAAAACATTAAAACCAGTAAATGTGTTGGAACCACGCTAAATCATACAATCATGCAGTATAACAGGGGTTCTTAACCTTGTTGACCTTGGGTCCAACCTTTTCCACTACAGAGGGGCCTGTGGGCCCACTGAAATAATAACACTAAATTAGTTCTTTTATTTTAGTTAAAATAAATGTAGCCTACTAACAGTTTAACAGGATACCAGCAGGCACAAGACATTAAAAACATTGCTGAGAACTTGTTGAATTAGGTCCTGACGTTGAAATAACATGCATTTTGATGACGCTTAATTAATGTTGAGTTCTGACGTTGATTTGACCATTGAAATTTGGTCATAACCAAAATTGTACAGGACAAATACAACGCTGAAAATACAAGAGAACGTTTGTACAATGTCAGCTTGTGACATTGATTTAACCATTAAAATGTAGTGATTTCCCAACCAACAACGTGGATCCAACGTCAGACACCAACATTGTCTCAATTTACAAATACAACTATTTTGCAACGCTGTTTCAAAGTCAGTTTTAAAGGGCATGTGTGGATAATCAATGTTTTATCAATGTCATGTGCCTGCTGGAATAAACTTTGTGAAATTATTTTATTTATTTTAAAGCATGTGTTAATCACAAAGACTAATTTAAACTGATTAAAAATCAATTTACACGCAATCAAGCAGTGCTAAAATAGAAAAATAAAAAATATATATAATTAATAATAACAATATATGTTTCCTAAATTACAATACAGCTTAACCACTTTAGTCTTAATTTTTGCGCTTAAGAAACTTCTCCGTGACTTTAGCTCCAGGTTTCTTCTGTTTGTATGAGGTTGTCATTACTGCCACAGGTGGTGGTGGAAATGTATATTATAACTGAGTACTGCTGTGGTCCAAAAGTTTGTTTTGATGGCCCTCTCGGTGGCGCTCGCAGCTAAACAATGGTTAAGAAACATTAATATAAGCTGGATTTGTTTATGGCTTACCAGCACAAATATCAAAAATAGGAGGGCACCCAGGGTAGACCCCTGAGGTACACCACAAAAGACAAACAATAAAACAAACAATAGCTTGCAACTCATAAACGGGGCTTGAAATAGTTGGTGGAATGCTGTGACTGTTAGGAATTTTAAAATGGTTTAGTCTAATGTTATTCTGCAACCATTCACCAATTGAACATGTAGTCAATCCTAAACCCTGGTGAGTTGTGCAGTTATGTCATTTTGTCCTTCTGTTTGTAAAATCCAAGGTAAAAAAAACCACACAATATAAACATAAAAATAAACTTCAAGTTAGAGCAGAGACCCATGTCCCATTCTGGTCTGCAAGTCTCAGCGTAGTAAAACACACTCGGCGCATCGGGAATGATGCACGCCCACAACGTCTCTTCAGAAGCACTTTCACAAGCGCCGTCAAAACTCCACGCCCACGTGTGCGGTCTGCAACAGGTTCAGACCAGTTTCAGTCCGCCTGAAGTCATTCTGAGACGTGAAGGATGACAAGGACACAGCCGCATCTAATTTTAGCACCAAGAAAGTGTTCTTAATGTGATGCAATGGGCAACACACAACATAAATGGTGTGACATCACCAATGTGGCAACGCTTTGTCCCCAAGGCACACCTTTAACACAACAAACGAGATGAAGGTCAGCATAAACACAGGACACAAACAGGGAACATCTTTTTTCTGTTTTTGTTTTTGTTTTCTATCCATTCTGGAAGTTACCATTTTGTTTGCACCTACAGCAGTACTTCTAAACCTTTTTGACCTCAAGGCCTAACTTTTCCACTGCAGAGGGGCCCGTGGCCCACGGAAATATCAACACTGAATTAGTAATCAAACTTTTGACTTCAATGGTATTAATAAGGCTTCACGGTGGCAGAGGGGTTAGTGCGTCTGCCTCACAATACGAAGTTCCTGCAGTCCTGGGTTCAAATCCAGGCTCGGGATCTTCCTGTGTGGAGTTTGCATGTTCTCCCCGTGAATGCGTGGGTTCCCTCCGGGTACTCCGGCTTCCTCCCACTTCCAAAGACATGCACCTGGGGATAGGGGACGCAGTGGGGAGAGGGGCCGTGCGCAACCCGAGCGTCCCTGGTTCAATTCCCACCTAGTACCAACCTCGTCACGTCCGTTGTGTCCTGAGCAAGACACTTCACCCTTGCTCCTGATGGGTGCTGGTTAGCGCCTTGCATGGCAGCTCCATCCATCAGTGTGTGAATGTGTGTGTGAATGGGTAAATGTGGAAGTAGTGTCAAAGCGCTTTGAGTACCTTGAAGGTAGAAAAGCGCTATACAAGTACAACCCATTTATTTATTTTATCATTTATAGGTTGATTGGCAACACTAAATTGGCCCTAGTGTGTGAATGTTGTCTGTCTATCTGTGTTGGCCCTGTGATGAGATGGCGACTTGTCCAGGGTGTACCCCGCCTTCCGCCCGATTGTAGCTGAGATAGGCGCCAGGGCCCCCCGCGACCCCGAAAGGGAATAAGCGGTAGAAAATGGATGGATGGATGGATGGGTATTTAATAATTATATCCAACCTCCTTGGTTTACAACTTTGTCAAATGATATGAAAGCATGTGTTAATCACAAAGAATATTATCAAGGCATAGGTTAGACTGATTACAAAAACAAATATGAATCAAATATACTGCAAAAGAAGGGGTTTGTAAAAACTGATAAAAATTAAATTGACATGCAATTACGCAGTGCTAATATAAAATACATTCTACTGAAATATACAAATTAAATTCTGTCAACTGTCAATAAAAGTGCAAATGAAAATACGGCTTCACTACTTTGGTCATATTTTTTGCACTAAAGAAACTTCTCTTTGACCTTAGCTCCAGAATTCTGTTTGTTTGATATTGTCATGAATGCCATAAGTGGTGAAAAACTGCATTACAACTAAGTACCACTGGGCCTATATATGGAACACAGCTGAGAAATACTGACGGCCCATCAATAGTTATAGGCCCACTGTATGTCTACTGTGGTTATAGGCCCACAGTATGTCTGCTAAAACATTACTTAACTGGTCATTGTGGGCAGGATTCACATCATTTAGTTATTTTGATACCTAACCACAAATGTTCTTCATCAACATCTTTTCGTATCCGGATGACTGATCTATCAGATAATCCATGGTTACGGTTGGAGGGTGTGCAGTCCCAAAAAATTGTGTAATAATCTGCGTTTTTCCATGATTAATGCGATAATTATTGATGTTTACATGTTCATTCACTAAGACTTTGCGACTCTTTCTAAAACGTCCTCTTTGACATCTCACAGCTTCCAGCAATCACCCTTGGGTGACGGGCCCGCCCACCTGCGATCCCTGCAGCCTGACGCTACGGGACGACTCCATCCAGAGTGCCAAGGACGGGGTCTACTTCCTGTACGTCCACGTCACCTTCACCAAAGGCCTCAGGAGCAGCAAAGGCAAATCGGTGGTTTTGACGAGAAACGCCACGAGTGGTAAAAGCACCAGGAAATTGGTGGAGGGGACCTTCCCGGCGACGACCCAGGGGTCCGTGTGGGTGGCAAACATGGTGCGACTCCAGGAGGGAGACAGCGTCAGCGTGAATATCAGTGGAGACTTCTTGACTGAGGACACATTTTGGGGGGCCTTTGAGCTTCATTAGTTGGGAGCTCTATATGCAGATAACGTAATGTGTATAGGGCCCTGTGATCGGTGGGGGCCCCGTTTTGCGTGAATAAGCGCATATAAAATGTTGTTTGATGAATGACATATAAACAAACGTATTACTACCCCCTTTCTGCTCCACAACTGATAAGAATATAGTGGCAAATTTCCCCAGATGTTCACATTGCAGGTGCTGGGCTGGTATGCAGTTTGTTCGGAAAAGTGTCAGGGGGGTATGCAAATGAATATTAATTTTTTTTTTTTTGCACTTAAATAAATAAATTATTGAACATGGTTTTGCCTATGAATCCACGATGATACAAACACACATTTTACATGAATAAAATAGTGTGGAGAAAAAAATGCACAATGGAAGCTCGATTATTGAACCCCTCTATTTGCAAACTTTTTCGGTCTACGTACTTTTAAATGGCGCCAATTCTGCTGCTGTGTGTAAACCAGGTCTCTTTGTGCGAACACTTCATTCATTCATTGTGTGTCCCGCTGGCTGCCATTTTGTAGTTAGGTCAGAGATGTGTCAGGGAGATGTGCAAATGTATGTTGATTTTCTTATTTTGCACTCGAGTAAATACATTATTGAACATTTTATTGCATTAGTACAAAACATGTATTTTACAGAGGTGGCGACTTGTCCAGGGTGTACCCCGCCTTCTGTCCGATTGTAGCTGAGATAGGCGCCAGCGCCCCCCGCCACCCCGTAAGGGAGAAAGCGGTAGGAAATGATGGATGGATGGATAAAATAGTGTGAAAGAAAATATATACAGTGGAACACTGTGGAGGAATGTTTCATTCATTCCCACTGGCTGCCATTTTGTGCTTGCCCGTATTAAAGAGATTGGGAAAGTTAGCTTTGTACCATAGTACCAAGTGTTTAATTGTGATGAGAAAATGAGGGATCAGACAAAGAGCAGCTCGAAGACCTCTATGATGAACACGAACAAAGGACTCAGATTTCCCTCGCCCGGACGCGGGTACCCGGGGCCGCCCTCTGGAGCTAGGCCTGGAGGTGGGGCACGATGGCGAGTGCCCGAAGAGGCAACGTGGGTTCCCCCTCCAATGGGCTCACCACCCATAGGCCATAGAGGTCGGGTGCGATGTGAGCTGGGTGGCAGCCGTAGGCAGGGCACTTGGCGGTCCGATCCTCGGCTATATAAGCTAGCTCTTGGGACGTGGAACGTCACCTCATTGGGAGGGAAGGTGCCTGAGCTAGTGCGCGAAGTAGAGAAATTCTGGCTGGATGTAGTCGGACTTACTTCAATGCACAGCAAGGGCTCTGGAACCACTTCTCTCGAAAGGGGCTGGACTCTCTTCCACTCTGGCGTTGCCGGCAGTGAGAGGCGACGGGTTGGGGTGACAATTCTCGTTGTCCCCTGGCTCAAAGCCTGCACGTTGGAGTTCAACCCAGTGGATGAAAGGGTAGCCTCCATCCGCCTTCAGGTGGGGGGACAGGTCCTGACTATTGTTTGTGCTTTTTGGGTACACTCCAGTGCTCCCTCGGGTGATTCCCTTGTTCTGCTGGGGGACTTCAACGCTCATGGTGGCAGCAACAGTGGAACCTGGAGAGGCGTGATTGGGAAGAATGGCCGCCCGGTTCTGAACCCGAGTGTTTTGTTAGTGGACTTTTGTGCTCGTCACAGTTTGTCCATAACAAACACCATGTTCAAACATAAGGGTGACCATATGTGCACTTGGCATCAGGACACCCTGGGCCGCAGTTCCATGTCATTGGATTTGCAGCCTCATGTTTTCGACACCCGGGTTAAGAGAGGGGCGGAGCTTTCTACCGATCACCACCTGATGGTGAGTTGGCTGCGATGGTGGGGGAGGGTGCCGGACAGACCTGGCAGGCCTAAACGCATTGTGAAGGTTTGCTGGGAACGTCTGGCAGAGTCTCCTGTCAGAGAAAGTTTTAATTCCCACCTCCGGGAGAACTTTGAACATGTCACGAGGGAGGTGCTGGACATTGAGTCTGAGTGGACCATGTTCCGCACCTCTATTGTCGAGGCGGCTGATTAGAGCTGTGGCCGAAAGGTAGTTGGTGCCTGTCGAGGCTGTAATCCTAGAACCCGTTGGTGGACACCAGCGGTGAAGGATGCCGTCAAGCTGAAGAAGGAGTCCTATTGGGTTCTTTTGGCTCATAGGACTTCAGAGGCAGTGGACAGGTACCGACAGGCCAAGCGGTGTGCAGCTTCAGCGGTCGCGGAGGCAAAAACTCGGACATGGGAGGAGTTCGGGTAAGCCCCCGGAAAACGACTTCCGGACGGCTTCGAAGCGATTCTGGACCACCATACGCCGCCTCAGGAAGGGGAAGCAGTGCACTGTCAACACTGTGTATGGTGCGGATGGTGTTCTGCTGACTTCAACTGTGGATGTTGTGGATAGGTGGAAGGAATACTTCGAAAACCTCCTCAATCCCACCAACACGCCTTCCTATGAGGAAGCAGTGCCTGAGGAATCTGTGGTGAGCTCTCCTATTTCTGGGGCTGAGGTTGCTGAGGTAGTTAAAAAGCTCCTCGGTGGCAAGGCCCCAGGGGTGGATTAGATCCGCCCGGAGTTCCTTAAGGCTCTGGATGCTGTGGGGCTGTCTTGGTTGACTAGACTCTGCAGCATCGCTGGGACATCGGGGTAGTAATAGGGACGTTGTACCGATCCGTTGTGGGGAAGAAGGAACTGAGCCGGAAGGCAAAACTCTCAATTTACCGGTCGATCTACGTTCCCATCCTCACTTATGGTCATGAGCTTTGGGTCATGACCAAAAAGATAAGATCACGGGTACAAGCGGGCGAAATTAGTTTCCTCCGCCATGTTGTGGCGCTCTCTCTTAGAGATAGGGTGAGAAGCTCTGTCATCCGCGAGGAGCTCAAAGTAAAGCCGCTGCTCCTCCACATCGAGAGGAGCCAGATGAGGTGGTTCGGGCATCTGGTCGGGATGCCACCCAAACGGCTCCTTAGGGAGGTGTTTAGGGCACGTCCAACCGGTAGGAGGCCACGGGGAAGACCCAGGACACGTTGGGAAGACTATGTCTCCCGGCTGGCCAGGGAATGCCTCGGGATCCCCCTAGAAGAGCTAGACGAAGTGGCTGGGGAGAGGGAAGTCTGGGCTTCCCTGCTCAGCCCGCGACCCGACCTCGGATAAGCGTAAGAAGATGGATGGATGGATGGACAGACTTTTCTAGAAAAATATGCCAAAACTGACTTATTTCACAGTGGAGGAGAAGACTAACTCTTGTTCAACGGACCCTCTTCTCCCCCTCTGTCTGCTGTTTCTCTCTTCTCTTAAGCTAACATCTGACGAGATAATCTTAAGCGATGGTAATTTACTGTAGGTGGATATATGTGTTTTAAAACGTTAATTATTGTATGAATATGATTAATAAATTAAGGATTTTTTATGATTGTTTGTGAGGGCACCAAAAGGACTTCTGTGTGTGTTTGCATGTTGGAAGAGCAGTGCATACAATACAGTTCAGCTTGTTGTTGTTATTGTTTTGGCTTTCCAAAAAAGAGACAGTTAAATCATCAACAGCTTGTTATGTTTGTTTGATATACAGTACTGCACAGCACTTTATATTGTGTACAAAATATACAAACCCTAACTAAAATATGGATTCATGTCGAGGCTGCAACACATTATTCATATCTCAATCGTTTCTTTTGGAGAAATTTGCTTTACTATACAAACTGTAATATTTACGGACCCCATTTGAGGTTCCACTTAAATAAAGGATGCGGGGGAGGCCTCACAATAAAAGTCTGCTTAGGGCCCCGAATAGCCAGGAGTGGTTCTGCCCATTAGCAGGCCCACATAGTTTGGTTGTGAACTGAGTACTACATAGTCAGTGGTGCATTTAATTCCAAAACATCTCTTTACCAACCCTTTCATTCATATTTTATCAGTTTAATCTTGCTAGAGCTTAAATACAACCACAACATTCAACAATCCAAACACATGCATCTTAGGCTCATTAGAGACTCCAAACTGTGTGAAAGGTTGTTTTTTTGGCTCTGCTGGGATAGACTCCAGCTCACCGGCATGGAAGATGGTTGGATGGCTTGACAGTATTTCAAAACAACATTTAAGCTTGCAGCTGCACTGCGAGTTGCACACTGGCCACAAGATAGCGCTACTTTCTCCTAACATTACAGCACACCGCACGCTTTTTCACAACCAAAAGCTGGGCGACCTCCCCGCCCTTTTATGCAGAACGCAAACCCACACAATTGTTCAGGTGTCGCACGTCACAACGCGTGCATGTTTCACTTCACAAAAGCAGACACATATTTAAAGGATATAGATAGCCTTGTGTTGCAAGATGGCCAATTATTTCTATTATTAGATGTGTTATTCTATTATTAGATGTTTTTCTCCCTATTATTAGACTTGATCATTGTATTTGTAGCCTTTAATAACTATTGTTGCACTTTTCTGACTTCTATGTCAAAATGTGTTCTACTACAAATTGAAAAACATTCATTGATTTGTTGAGTGTTAAATGCGAGTTATTATCCATCCATCCATCCATTTTCTACCGCTTATTCCCTTTTACAAAGAATATTAATCGATGTGCGAGTGATAACTGTACATCTTATAAATATTTTAATGGAACATATTAATCAAATAAAAGCACTTATGTATAGTTCTTTATTACACATACGTATGGCAAGTATTTAAACCCCTTTAAATGTTCACTCCTTGTTTCATTGCAGCCATTTGCTGAAATAAAAAATGTATTTATTTCTCAATAATGTACATCCAGCACCCCATCTTGACAGAAAAAAACTGAAATATGGAATTTTTTGCAAGTTTATCAAAAATTAAAACAACTGAAACCTAATGTTGGAACAACATGCTGGGGTTCTGACGTTGATTTCACATTTGAATTTTGGTCATTTCCCAGCCAAAATTTTGCAACACAAATACAACGTTCAAAAAACATGCTTTTTGATGACATGTATTCAATGTCTGGTTACAACTTTGTTTTGTCAGGTTGGGTTTGTAACAAACCCCAAGATGCAGAGAAGGCGGCAGGCATTGTGCAAGAAAACATCATTTATTGTCCAAAAATATAAAAATAAAGAAGAAACACAAACCAGAAACTGGGAGTACAAACTGGAAACAGGGAACAGGGATCCAGCAAACAGGAACTAGGAACAAACAAACTGGAAGCAGGGAACAAAAAGACAGTAAGCTACAAACAGCTACCGAATATAGCTTACTGCTACCGCTACAATGACATCGACACGACCAGTAGGAACGACAAGTAGATATCACAATAATCCAGCCCAGACCAGATGGGAAGGCAGGTTCAAATAGCAGCTGGCTGATTGACACCATGTGTGGCCAGGTGCCAATCAGCCACAGCTGAGGGGACACAGCATTCAGGGAGACATACGGGAAACAGAACCAAAACAAGAGTCCTGACAGGAAGTACTACACACACACAGGAAAAACTAAAACAAAACCAAACTGTCAGGGACAAACCTGACATGTTTTGACCATTGAAATTTGGTCATTTCCCAACCAACAACAAGGATCCAACATTAGATATCAACATTGTTGCAAAATACAACTATTTTGCGATGTTGTTTAGAAGTCGGTTTTAAAAAACATGTATGTTTAATCAACGTTGTATCAATGTCTTGTGCCTGCTGTGCTGCCCAAAGCTCAGAGACAAGGCACAGATCTGGCCAAGGTTACAAAATAAGTTCTACAGCACTCAATGTTCCTAAGAGCACAGTGTCCTCTACAGTCTTTACATGGGACTAAAACTCTTCCTAGACCTGGCCGTCCAACTAAACTGAGCAATCGTGGGAGAAGAGCCTTGGGAAGAGAAGAAAAGAAGAACCCAAATATCACTGTGACTGAGAGATGCAGTAGGGAGATGGGAGAAAGTTCAACAAAGTACCTATCACTGCAGCCCTCCACCAGTAGGGGCTTTATGGCAGAGTGACCCGACGGAAGCCTCTCCTCAGTACAAACCTGAATAGAGTTTGCCAAAAAAAAAACACAAATGACTCCCAGACTATGAAAAATACAATTCTCTAGTCTGAGGAGACCAAGATTGAACTTTTTGGCGCTAAATGGTACGTGTGGAGAAAATCAGGCATTGCTCATCACCTGCAATCCCAGTGAAACATGATCGTGGCAGCATTATGTTATGGGTTTTTTTTCAGCTGCAGGGCCAGGACGACTGGTTGTAATTGAAGGAAAGATGAATGCCACCAAGTCCAGAGATATCCTGGAGGAAAACCTCTTCCAAAATACTCAGCCTAGGCCAAAGGTTCACCTTGCAACAAGACAATGACCCTAAGCAAGCAGGTAAAATAACAAAGGAGTGGCTTCGGAACAACTTTGTGACCATTCTTGACTGGCCCAGCCAGAGCCCTGACCTAAACCCAATTGAGTCTATTTGGAGATACCTGAAATTGGCTGTTCACCAATGTTCACCATCCAAACTGACAGAGCTGGAGAGGATTCACAAATCTAGGTGTGAAAAACATGTTGCATCCTTCCCAAGAAGACCCATGGCTGTACTAGCTCAAAAGGTGTTTCGACTCAAAGCTGAGCAAAGGGTCTGAATGCTTATGACCCTATGATATTTCATTTTTTTCTGTTTTAATAAATTTGCAAACATTTTTAAATTAGTTTTTTTCTGTCACGGCGGGGTGCCGAGTGTACATTAATAAGAATACAATGACATTTTTTGAGTTCAGCAAATGACTGCAATGAAAAAAAGAGTGAACAAATTGAAGGGGTCCAAATACTTTCCGTACCCACTGTAAATATGAAATCGTAAACCATGTTATGGAGGTTTATTTATGTGTGTATTACGAAAGCTGTTTTTGACACTGATTTTATGTAACTGATTTTTTTTGCGTTTGAATTTTGTTTCGCTTACTTGTTTACATCAAATTATGCTGATGGTTTCATTGAATGTGCAGGCAAAATTTGTGTTTTTTAAAATACAGTGTTTTAAAACTGTATTTAAAACTTCTGTGGGAAAAAAAATCTGGATAAAAAATGGTGTATAAAAAAATCACAGTAAAAAAAAATCAGTATATTAAAATTTAGTGTATAACAATTCTATGTAGAAAAATGTACTACAGAAATATTTGTGTTTCAAAATTCAAGACGCAAAGTAAATTAAGATTGAAGCAATCGATCCTGTCTCAGAACCAGCCAATGGGGAGTCAAGTTTGAAGTTTCTTGACGTTTTGAGGCAACACATATTGTTGCACTGAATTTTCCAGCAATTGTTTTTTTTTACACGTTTTTACAACCTGAATGTTAAACCACTGTTAAAATAAATTTTGCTTACACATTTTTATTTTATAAAATTGCAATCAGAATTTGATGCAAAAAAATGTGTTCACAAAATCCAAAAACAGAAAAAATAGTTATATAAATTAAGTGTCTAAAATAAGCTTTTGTAATAAAGACTTTATTAAAGAAATAACCTCAAGTATGTCCAGGGTAAACAAAGAATATGATTGAATGTTCAATACAAATTGTTATATTTTGATATAAGAACATTTTGATTATTGAATTGTATTTATAGCACAAACTGTGAGTGTTGATTGAAAGTTTATATGTATTATTGGTATAAGACAGGCGAGTCCCGAGTCAAGTCCAAAGTCAAGACTGGAAAGTCTCAAGTCAAGTCCCAAGTCCTGCATTTTGAGTTTCGAGTCGTTTCAAATCCATTTAACCACAGACTAATATATTTATGCATATTGTGTATGCTTTTAAAACGTTGTATTTATTTTTAAAAAGAAGTGCATTTGAAATGGCAGGAAAAAAATAGTGCTGACATTGCACTTCATAATAGCCCATTAACCAGTCATTTTAAACATTTAAATCATTCCTTTACAGAATAAACACATTTGAAAAAACAAGTTCAACTGTACTTATTTGCACAAAAGTGTTAACATTGTATTTCCATGGCATTGTAACTAGTTCCACAGCGTACACATGAAAAACATAACAAATACAAGAACAAAACAATGAACAGAGTTTTACTTTTTAGATGTCAGGGCCCTATGCAATATGTACACATATTCTTAATATAGTATACATTTTTACTGACCCTTATTTGACGATGTTTGTCTTTTTGTAGGTGGTTAAAATACGTACTTGCTGCTGACCGCCGTCTAACGTTACGTTACTGTGGGTGATACATTGACTAACGTAACGTTATGTATAGGTACCTCATGCAACCCTTCTTAAAAAAAATCACTTGACAAAACGTATGACTAACGTAGTGAACTGCACTGGACGTAACAGATTGCCATGTTTGCAATCACGTTATAACCATAGACATTCTAAAAAGTAAACTTCTTATATTTATATAGCGCTTTTTCTCTAGTGACTCAAAGCGCTTAAATTTGGGAAACCCAATATCTAAACTATACATTTAAACCAGTGTGGGTGGCACTGGGAGCAGGTGGGTAAATTGTCTTGCCCAAGGACACAACGGCAGTGACTAGGATGGCGGAATCGGGATCGAACCTGCAACCCTCAAGTTGCTGGCACGGCCTCTCTACCAACCGAGCTATACCGCCCAATAGATGCCGCATTGGCTGCTGTGACGCAGCAATTTGGCCGCCATCTTGAAGTGGTGATGAGGAGCCGGCGAACAGCCTAAACTGACAGTTTACAGCTAGAAAACAAAGATGGTGTTCAGCGTTTTCCTGCTCAAATGAGCAGGCTGTTGAAATATAGGAACCGGGGGATTACTTTTCACAAGTAAGTTAACATTAACGTACTATTGGTTGTATGTTGTGAAAATAATACTACCACAGAGTTGAGAAGGAGCAAAGATCTTCAATATTTGTTTGTGAAAATCACAAAGAAATCTTCTGGGGGGAGGATGACACCCCTTGAGGGGTTTGGTTTACAAACTTTTAGCCCCACCTAAAACAAGATTCACCAGCCACCACTGATTATGATGCATTCTCATTTTAGGCAAAATATAAGACAATACTTTCTTAACAGTATAATTGTAACCAGGAATAAGTCTTCACGTAACAATATTCATATACTAACATTGTTGGGTAAGACAGAATTTGGTTTTATTCTGAATCCAATGAAACAGATTGATGGTTTCAGCTGATATAAAGACTTTCAGGTGTTTATATATGTTTATGTTTAAGTAAACATAAACATATATGTATCCAAAGCGACATATATAAAAAACACATATAAAACAATCACTGTAAACAATATAATTTAAAGGAAGAATACAAATATCAATACAAGGTGTCAAGACAGAATAAACTCTCTGCTGCTGCAGCAACAGAGATAGAGTCTATAGGTCCCTAAGATATATAGATATAAATGATACATAAATAAATATGGATATCTAATGTATTCATACATTGTTTATGTAGGATATACGCATGTATATATAACCTAACCATATTGTTTCTTGAATCTAAAAATAGCTGACCATTTTTTTCCCCTTCTCTGGAATTATATTCCCAGTCTTGATCTCGGACGTCTGGTCACTTATAGCAGATAAGAATATTCTATTACTGTTAAGTAAACTATGAATTAAAGAACACGCCAAAACATGTGTCCTTTATCATAGCTACACATATGACAAAAAAACCTGTGAAAATCAGTGGTATTCAGTGAGGTAAGATGAATTACAGTTCATTGCTCTTGCCAAATAAATTGCACTGAGTGGAGCGGATCACCACTCATTAGCGCCAGTAGGCAGTAACGCTCGAAGCTGCGTCTACTTATAACAGGGGTCACCAACTTTTTGAAACCAAGAGCTACTTCTTGGGTACTGATTAATGTGAAGGGCTACCAGTTTGATACACACTTAAATAAATTGCCAGAAATAGCCAATTTGCTCAATTTCCCTATAATAAATAAATATATATATATATATATATATAAAAATGGGTATTTCTGTCTGTCATTCCGTCGTATATTTCTTTTTACCTTTTGCGGAAGGTTTTTTGTAGAGAATAAATGATGAAAAAACACTTAATTAAAAGGTTTAAAAGAGGAGAAAACACGAAAAAAAATTAAAATTTAATTTTGAAACATAGTTTATCTTCAATTTCGACTCTTTAAAATTCAAAATTCAACCGGAAAAAAAAAGAGAAAAACTAGCTAATTCGAATCTTTTTGAAAAAATAAAAAAAATAATTTATGGAACCTCATTAGTAATTTTTCCTGATTAAGATTAATTTTAGAATTTTGATGACATGTTTTAAATAGGTTAAAATCCAATCTGCACTTTGTTAAAATATATAACAAATTGGACCAAGCTATATTTCTAACAAAAGACAAATCATTATTTCTTCTACATTTTCCAGAACAACTTTTTTTAAAGAAATTCACAAGACTTTGAAATAAGATTTAAATTTGATTCTACAAATTTTCTAGATTTGCCAAAATATTTTAATTTTATTTTAATCATAATAAGTTTGAATAAATATTTCACAAATATTCTTCTTCGAAAAAACAGAAGCTAAAATGAAGAATTAAATTAAAATGTATTTATTGTTCTTTACAATAAAAAATATATATATATATATATTTGAACATTGATTTAAATTGTCAGGAAAGAAGAGGAAGGAATTTAAAAGGTAAAAAGGTATATGTGTTTAAAAATCCTAAAATAATTTTTAAGGTTGTATTTTTTCTCTAAAATTGTCTTTCTGAAAGTTATAAGAAGAAAAGTTAAAAAATAAATTAATTTACTTAAACAAGTGAAGACCAAGCCTTTAAAACATTTTCTTGGATTTTCAAATTCTATTTGAGTTTTGTCTCTCTTAGAATTAAAAATGTCAAGCAAAGCGAGACCAACATGCAGGTAAATAAGCAAAATTTAAAAAAATAGAGGTAGCTCACTGGTAAGTGCTGCTATTTGAGCTACCGTATTTCCTTGAATTGCCGCAGGGTATATAGTATGCGCCGGCCTTGAATTACTGCCGGGTCAAACTCGCTTCGCAAAATAATTAGCGCATGCTTAGTATTACCGCCAGGTCAAACTTGTGACGTCATGAGTGACACTTTCCCTGTCATCATTTTCAAAATGTAGGAGGCTGATTTCAATACCGGTAATTTGAAATCGTATAAAGGGAAGAAGATTAAGAGCTATTCAGTAGGATTTAAGGTCCAAGCTTACATCACACTCAAATTTTTACTGCATGCCTTTGGTAAATGCCGAAGTGGAAGAAGTTTTAAAATAATTAGCACGTGCTTGCTTTTACCGCATGCCTTTGGTAAGCGCAGGAGTGAGAAGAGGTTTTAAATTAATCAGCGCCCCGGGGGCAATTCAAGGAAATACGGTGTTTTTAGAACTGGCCAGCGGGCTACTCATCTGGTCCTTATGGGCTACCTGGTACCCACGGGCACCGCGTTTGTGACCCATGACTTATATGATGTCTAAAGTTATAGCGTTAGCAGTGAGTTTACAGCCTCACTAATTCAACTACACAGGAAATAAAAGTCACGTTAATTAGCCAATAAACATTAGCTTACATTCAAAACTTACCCTTCTTTGTGCATCTTCAAATGTCGAACGAAGTTGGAAGTTGTTGCGTCTCTGTCTGTAATATTCAAACTGCATGTTTTGCATACTGCAATTTGTTTTTTGTTGACGAAATCGTAGTTTTTATACCCGAACAAAACCAACTTTGGCATCATTTTTTCTCACTGGCGCGTTGTTTGAGAACACTTCTTTGTTGGTTGTCCTGCAATTTGATTGGATGAATGCTGTGGGATGAAAACAACGTATATCTAATTTGATTGGCTCTTGTACTGAGAGCACACACGCTGACAGACACCTATCCAACCATCCCTTTTCTACCGCGTATTCCCTTTGGGGTGGCGGAAGGCGCTGGTGCCTATCTCAGCTACAATCGGGCGGAAGGCGGAGTACACCCTGGACAAGTCGCCACCTCATCTTAGGGCCAACACAGATAGACAGACAACATTCACACTCACATTCACACACTAGGGCCAATTTAGTGTGGCCAATCAACCTATCCCCAGGTGCATGTCTTTGGAAGTGGGAGGAAGCCGGAGTACCCGGAGGGAACCCACGCAGTCACGGGGAGGACATGCACACTCCGCACAGAAAGATCCCGAGCCCAGGATTGAACCCAGGACTACTCAGGACCTTTGTATTGTGAAGCAGACGCACTAACCCCTCTTCCACCTTGCTGACAGACACACACGTATAAAATGAAAGATACGAGCGCTCCTGAATAACTTTTTAATATTTGGGACTTTTCCCCCACACACGCGCGGAAAGGCTCACACACACAAAAGAGCACTCATGCACACACACAACTTGTTTACTCCTGGTAATAATAAAGAAAATATTCACTCTTGTTGTTTTCAGTGCTGTACAATAAATGCATTTTACTACTGTACTACTAATAATACTAATTTGTTACGATGTGATTTTGAGCTATGCAAGACAAATATTCATTTAAACTTACCAATTTTAATTTTTCATTCTCATTTTATTTCAGCTCTCACATGTTTTTTCCCTACATTAAAACAACGGGTGTGCTTGTATGACAATATTTCATGCAAGGTGCAGTAGCGTGACATCACGTTCCACAGCTCTCCTGACTTCCTCCTGGACGCGCTCGCCACGGTTTTGTTTTTGCTTTTGTGTGCACGTGTGGTCTCTGGTGTGACCTGTTGACGTTTCATCACCAGGCAGATGTCAAAAGTGGGCGAAAGCGAATTTACATCAACTGACTGAAAATGTAAATGGGAGCAAGTTTTTGTTTTTGTTTGAATTAATGATTTAAAGCATCTGCACAGACAGAGAACACACAACTGTGAATTTTAAAATCAACATTTGATTTTAGACCATAAATGTACAAACTCGGGCTGTGTCATGGCAAAATGTATATATTTCTCATTTATTGTTTAAACCACAATTTTATCCTAAATATTAGTCTAGTGTTTTGTTTTTTTGCCCCAACGACCTGTGCTTTGGTTGTGTCCAAACATAAGACACTTTTACAGCCCTGATACATTCTTGATAGATCTCCAAACCCCCATCTTCTCCAAGTATAGTAGTGAAGTGAATTATATTTATATAGCGCTTTTTCTCTAGTGACTCAAAGCACTTTACATAGTGAAACCCAATATCTAAGTTACATTTAAACCAGTGTGGGTGGCACTGGGAGCAGGTGGGTAATGTTTCTTGCCCAAGGACACAACGGCAGTGACTAGGATGGCTAAAGCGGGAATCGAACCTGCAACCCTCAAGTTGCTGACTCGGCCACTCTACCAACCGAGCTAAACCGCTGTGATGTTGTATTTGTCCTTTGGTACAAAAGGTTGCTTTCCAAATGAGTTTCTCTTGTGATTGATACTTCCTGTCAAATGCTTGATAAAAACATTCCTGTTTTTGATGATATCACATTCAAATAAAGTGTGTTTTGCTCATATTCCTCACCCTCCCAGAATGGGACAATTTGCCCAACTCCTTCACACTCTTCTCACATTTCCCAAAGCAGATATAAACCTCTTGAAGATTTATTTGTCTCTTGTTTTCTGCCTTCTTTCTGTAGCAGCGTAAAACTTTCTCCTCAGTAATTATGATGTTATTTGGGACCTCGAATAAATACTTAAAATACTTTACATTTCTTTATGGAATAGGAAAAATTCCAAAACAATTGTCAAACAATAAAGATATATAATCACATTTAGTCTACCCCAGGGCAGCTGTGGCTACTGATGTAGCTTACCACCACCAGGTGTGAATGAATGTTGAGTCCCACTTCTCTGTGAGCGCTTTGAGTGTTTAGAAAAGCGCAATATAAATCTAAGTTACTATTATTATTACTATTATTATAATTAACTCTGAATGATTTGTGATTAATTGCAAATAGATCAATATTTTTTCAATCTTTAATAAGTGTACCTTTAGACCAGGGGTATCAAACTGTGAAGTGAAGTGAATTATATTTATACAGCACTTTTTCTCTTGTGACTCAAAGCGCTTTACATAGTGAAACCCAATTTCAAATTTTTACATTTAAACCAGTGTGGGTGGCACTGGGAGCAGGTGAGTAAAGTGTCTTGCCCAAGGACACAACGGCAGTGACTAGGATGGCGGAAGCGGGGATCAAACCTGCAACACTCAAGTTGCTGGCACGGCTGCTCTACCAACGGAGCTATACCGCCACTCTGGCCCGCGGGCCAAATTTGGCCCCTTGTGTGATTTCATTTGGCCTGAGGCAATATCAAATTAACATTAGAGCTGACCCGCCGGTATTATACGGCGAAACCGCCGCTGTAACACCGCATTCACTGCTAATACTCATACTTGTCAACCCTCTCGATTTTCCTGGGAGACTCCCGAAGTTCAGTGCCCCTCCCGAAAATCTCCAGGGGCAAGCATTCTTCCGAATTTCTCCCGATTTCCACCCGGACAACAATATTTGGGGCGTGCCTTAAAGGCACTGCCTTTAGCGTTCTCCACAACCTGTCATCACGTCCGCTTTTCCTCCATACCAACAGCATGCCGGCCAAGTTACATAATATGTGCAGTTTGTACACACACATAAGTGAATGCAATTCATACTTGGTCAACAGCCACTGAGGGTGTGACCTGTATTTGTTACAAATATGTGCCATACTGTGAACCCACACCAAACAAGAATGACAAACACATTTCGGGAGAACGTCCGCACCGTAACACAACAAATACCCAGACTCCCTTGCAGCACTAACTCTTCCGGGACGCTACATTATACACCCCCCGCTACCACAAAACCCCGCCTCCCCAAACCTGCCCACCTCATTGTTGTATTTGTTTTCAAATTTATTAGCCCGGGAATAAGGCTGCAAATATAAAAGAGGCATTCAATTTGTTATTTAAATTGTATTTAATATGCCATTTATGTTTTTTTTTTGTTTTTTTTAAAGTTGATTTTGCACTATTAATTTATATAAGCGTTGCCTGTTCCATATTCGGTGTTAAAGCAAATCAGTGTAGCAAACTGAGCAATAATTAACCTTTTATTCATGCACTTTCTCTTGCTACTTCAAGGCTTGAACGTGTGATTCATTCGTTATTGTTATTTTATTTTCAAATGTATTATTAGCCTGTGGAAAAGTTTATTTTGATATTTACCTCAGAAGGCTGAAAATAAAAAAGAGGCATTCAATTTGTATTTAAATTTTATTTGATGTGCCATTGATATTTTTTGATTATTATTATTATTGTTTGAAACTCGATTTTACATGTCACTATAAAGTTATACAAGCCTTGCTTGTTCAATATTCAATGCAAAACTTGTTTGGGTCCTTATTAAAAGGTTAATTTGTTCAACCTTGGCCAGCGGCTTTATTCAGTTTTAAATTTTGGCCCACTCTGTATTTGAGTTTGACACCCCTGCTCAGACAGATCATTAGGAATGTGAAACTTACAACAACTTTTATAACTCATTCAGGATTGAGAACCAATTTAAAATAATTATTGTAATATTGCACGGTGGAAGAGGGGTTAGTGCGTCTGCCTCACAAATCGAAGGTCCTGAATAGTCTGGGGTTCAATCCCAGGCTCGGGATCTTTCTGTGTGGAGTTTGCATGTTCTCCCCGTGAATGCGTGGGTTCCTTCCGGGTACTACGGCTTCCTCCCACTTTCAAAGACATGCACCTGGGGATAGGTTGATTGGCAACACTAAATTGGCCCAAGTTTGTTAAAGTTAAAGTTAAAGTTATTGTGAATATGAGTGTAAATGTTGTCTGTCTATCTGTGTTGGCCCTGCGATGAGATGGCAACTTGTCCATGGTGTACTCCGCCTTCCACCCGATTGTAGCTGAGATAGGCACCAGCGACCCCAAAGGGAATAAGCGGTAGAAAATGGATGCATGGATATCCATCCATCCGGTATTATACAGCGAATCCGCCGCTGTAACACCGCATTCACCGCTAATACTCATACTTGTCAACCCTCTCGATTTTCCTGGGAGACTCCCGAAGTTCAGTGCCCCTCCCGAAAATCTCCAAGGGCAAGCATTCTCCCGAATTTCTCCCGATTTCCACCCGGACAACAATATTGGGGGCGTGCCTTAAAGGCGCTGCCTTTAGCATTCTCCACGACTCGTCATCACGTCCGCTTTTCCTCCATACCGACCGCCAAGTCACATAATATGTGCAGTTTGTACACACACATAAGTGAATGCAACGCATACTTGGTCAACAGCCATACAGATCACACTGAGGGTGTGACCTGTACTTGTTACAAATATGTGCCATACTATGAACCCACACAAAACAAGAATGACAAACACAAAGGGAATAAGCGGTAGAAAATGAATGCATGCATGTTCTTTGGTATATACCGTAATTGGTGATAAAACTTTTTCAAAACAGCTCATAAAGCCTTTGTTGACTGCTGACATATGACAGATACGCAAACATAAAAATGTCTTTTTAAAAATCGATTCTTAAAAAATATAAATCAATTTCGAATAGTGATTAATAATCACGATTCGGATGTGAAATCATTTTTTTAGGCACCCTTGAAGATCATTTTCAAGTTTTTAATATTAGCAACCTGGGACTGGTTGCTTGCTCTATGTAAATGTTTGTTTATAAGACTTTATAGACAAAGACACTCTTTTGGCTGCAAAATGCAAACGTTTTGGGGCCGCCCCTCGTATTCCACAATATTAATTGGTCGCAGATTTTAGGGCAAATAATGCGGAACGTTTTTTGCTTGTAGTTACGGGCTTTCCGGTGTGGTTGGTTCTGTCGGGGTGTTCTCTGCATGGGGGCACGACTAGCTCAGATGATGACTCGGCTTGTGGTGGCAGCAAATGCAGATGGCTTTGGTCTTGGTGCGAGACCAAAAAAACAGAAAACTAGTCATTATCTTGGTGTGGTTGTTGATTGTGAACTGTGGAATGTTGGTCCACTTCTTCAAGTTGCTGGATATCGGTAGGAAGTGGAACCCGCTGTCGTATATGCCGATCCAGAACATCCCAAAAATGTTGGTGACGTGCCGAGGTCGTATGCTAGCCGTGCAAGAAGTGGGAGGTTTTCAGCTTCCGGGAATTGTGTACAGATCTTTGCAACATGGGGGCGTGAATTATCATGCTGCAACATGAGTTGATGATATTTGTGGTCTCGTCACGTTATTTCTGTACATCAAAAATGCCATGTACGGCTGGAAAATGTGTCTATTACTTAATTACGTTAGCCCATGTACCTTGCGTTGAAGTGTCGTGAAAAAATGGCTGGAGAAAAAGATGGCATCGTGTTCCAGTCGATCGGCCACAAATCGTTCTTGGACGATTCCTGTGGAAAAGTTTGTGATCGCCAGATCCTAAACAGTGGCTTTCAATGCTGATCACAAAAAATGATCACTTGTGGCACATACCTTTCAGCTTGGTCCTTGGCTACTGCCAACTGCTTGTGTATATCCATACTAAATGCAGAGCAGCCCCTATAAGTTAATATCACCATCCATCCATCCATCCATCTTCTTCCGCTTATCCGAGGTCGGGTCGCGGGGGTAGCAGCCTAAGCAGGGAAGCCCAGACTTCCCTCTCCCCAGTCACTTCGTCTAGCTCTTCCCGGGGGATCCCGAGGCGTTCCCAGGCCGGCCGGGAGACATAGTCTTCCCAACGTGTCCCGGGTCTTCCCCGTGGCCTCCTACCAGTTGGACGTGCCCTAAACACCTCCCTCGGGAGGCGTTCGGGTGGCATCTTGACCAGATGCCCGAACCACCTCATCTGGCTCCTCTCGATGTAGAGGAGCAGCGGCTTTACTTTGAGTTCCTCCCGGATGACAGAGCTTCTCACCCTATCTCTAAGGGAGAGCCCCCGCCACACGGCGGAGGAAACTCATTTCGGCCGCTTGTACCCGTGATATCACCATGATTGCGTCAAATAAATTACATTTTTAACAAGTTTATAATATCATTGTGGAACTGAAGAAAAAGGCAGAAAATGCGACATATTGATGAAGATGGGAATTTATACTATTTTTCCAGTTCCGATTCCACTTTTGATTCTGCTTAAAAATTTGGTTCTTTTATCGATTCTTATTTTGAAAAAAAGAGAACAGTAAGATGGATTAGCATCAATGTTGTTTCGAGGTAACATGACCTTACAAAGCCTACAGTGATGTATTAAGAGGCACATACATAGCATAGAACAAAGATAAGGCTTTTGAAAAAAAACATTAAAAAAAAACAATCTTATGTAAAATTAAACAAAATAAATAATATTTGATTTTAACTCATCACATTCAAGTAATATATGTCAAGCCTTTATTTATTATAATTTTGATAATTGTGGCTTATAGTTAATGAAAACCATCAATTAAAAATCTCAGAAAAGGTGGGGGTTTCAAAAACTGTAACGGTAATCAAAATTATAATAAATAAAGGCTTGACATATCTCACTTTGCATGTAATGAGTTAATATAACATACTAGTCTCACATTTGAAGTTGAATTGCTGACCTGAATTGGCATTTACACAATATTAAAACTTTTTGAGTTTCACTGTATGATGGAAATAACTGTGTGAAAATCTGGTTAGAGGAAAACATGCAACTTTTCTCTGACTACAATTGAAAATTCACCAACCGAAAATCAGGAGCGTCTACTGTGGCAAACGGGTGCAAACTTTTGACCACAAACTTAGTCGTAGCTCTGTGGCACACGTGAACTGGAGCGAGTACTGCCCGTCAGAATCCGTCTCACGTCATTGTTATCTAAATGAGATAATATTTGTTCATTTCAATTGGACAAATAATAATGCTAACATTATGGGCAGCGTTAGTTAGTACCTGTTAGCGCCAGGCGACTGCTACTGGGATGAGATCGGCAGATTGGAGCGATTCAAAAACCCGACATTCATTTGCAGTTATTGCATGCTGTGAGTTCAAATGTTTCAGGATATTGCTCATATGTCTTCCTTTTGCTCAAATAAAAGCTCTGCAATTACTACAAGTGGCTCTGTTGCAATCTTTTCTGGTTAAAAAAAACAAAAAAACTTTGGAGCGTTTCTTCCGCTGTGTGCGGCATGTTGATGTTTGACGTCACTACGCATGTTGGTTAAGGATGTCAATACATTAGGAATCGTTTGGAGAACTGTCTGAAAAAATGCCAAGTGATTCCAAGGAATTAATACCCTAAGAACCGGTTCTGAACAACAACTGTTTTTTGACTCCCATCCCTACATAGTGAGCATGAGAGGAGGAGACGACAAGGAAACATGCTAACGCTAAGCTAGATAAGCTTGCTTGAAACAACAATAGAAAAAGTGGTTTTAACCGTGTTACAGCGGAATGTTAGCAGACATTACCAGGATATTAACAAGTAATTTAATGAGAGTCGAGAGAGAGGATACACGGAAAAGAGTGAATTGATCCATAAATCGATGCTGTTGATACCAAGGGTAGTACAGTGTATGAGTGATACAAATGATTAGATCGATATTGTATTCCCACGTGATTCATTATTTTTGTTCACGTTTAAAAAATCAGGCAACAAGTCCCGAGAAACAGGAGGACCTTGACTTTATATTGGTTAAAGTATTGTTTGAAATTGCAATAATAATTGTGATTAAAAATCAAAAAACAAATCATTTAGTGATCTTAAATATTTGACAGTAAAATGTATTGGTATCAGTACCACGACTCGATCACCTCCCAAAAAGCAAAGTGACTTTATCGTTCCTTGGTCAGCTCATATTGATAGCGCTCAGTAAATAATAAAATGCGATCGTATCTGAACTGATGATCTGTATTGGAATTGGCAGCATAAAACCCTGAGCAGAACACCCTGAGATTCCACCGTAGAAAATGAGCTTTTTAAAGTGCTCCACAAACCGAGAATTTGAAATAACTTTTCACCGCAGCACACTGTCATGCACGAGCACTTTAAAAAGGCATCAAGGACAATTATCCGGGATGGCGGAGGGAATAAAACGGCTCTTTTGAGAAATGTTCATGCATTGAAAGTTTCTACATACTAGAAAATTGTTGGTGCATTTTTAGTGTACTTGCTTCGAAAAATGTGTCGCACCACCACAGTTTGTTTAAAAAAAATAGAATACATCTACAAACAAATGGATTAATCAAATAATCGAGTCAAGAAATAATCATTTGGTGCAGCACTAATAAAATGCACTTTTGTTTGTTGTGTGTGTTTGTTTTGAGAGGATAATATATTTGTATCTGTTCTTTACTATGTTTATGCCAGTTTTACCTCCAGTGTAATCTGTACTTATTATGCAATATTTATGTCAGTTGTACTGCTGTACAATACTTTTCACTCTATTTCTTGTTCATTTTCTGAAATAAATAAAGACACATTGCACTTATTTGTTATTCTGTCAACTTTACACTTTTATTCTGATCTATGTTTCCTATTTTACTGAAAAAATCTATGGACAAATGCAGCTACCTTCAGTATTACACATACTAGTAAACAGATGGTTATGTAAACAGATGGTTAAGTTCAGGAAGTGAAAGCAACGTAATTGCTGAGCTATGAAGAAGGAGTAGGATGGAGAAAGCCCTGCGTTATGTTGAATAACACATGAAGTACTGGAATCTAATTGTGGTATTGTTCGGCATGTTGGAAATAAACGTCACCATTGGTTGGACTCAAACGCATTAAGATTGAGTTTTGGGTACAATGATAATACATAAACGCTAAGTGCTCATATCTTAATACCCCAAATACATCAATTCAAGAAAACGTAAAAAACAGCCACCCAACTAAAATCTATAACTGTAAGTGTGACAATGCATACTTCTCCGATTTGATACGATTATATTTTGTCTATCAAATGTGAGCCGATGCCTTAACGTCCTTTGATGAAGCTAACACAAACACCCAATACTCAGTTTGACCATGTTAGCATCAATATGCTACATAAAAGAAAACTACAAACAGCTTTTTGTAGTTACTTTTGATAAAAGTAAAACTTGTCAAAGCTGACGTAGAGTAATTTTTAGAAAAAGTTTCGGGTCATCCCCTGTGTGATTATGTCGACTTTCACTTCCCTCTGTGCCCCCCCCCCCCCAATAAGGAAATACCTTGAGGAAGTATTTGCAAACGTCTGCTCTAATGTTTATTTTTTGTCACGTATGAGTGCTGTGTAAAACCTGAGCCTATTGCTGTTTGCTTGCTAATCTTGGGCTCTGGTCTGCTTTTTACAAGAAGTTATTGTCTCTCTCCAGGAATTTCCAGCGAAAACTTCCAGGGTAGTTGTTTTTTTCTTCATAATAATCCTTCATAGGTCAGTGTGTTGTTGTTTTAAAGGGACTCCACTCGCCTGTGAGCTGTAATATCACATTATAAATTACAAGGTAATATTATGTAAATGACCTATGATAAATCAATCAATGTGCTTATATATATATATATATATATATATATATCCATCCATCCATCCATCCATCATCTTCCGCTTATCCGAGGTCGGGTCGCGGGGGTAACAGCCTAAGCAGGGAAACCCAGACTTCCCTCTCCCCAGTCACTTCGTCTAGCTCTTCCCGGGGGATCCCGAGGCGTTCCCAGGCCAGCCGGGAGACATAGTCTTCCCAACGTGTCCTGGGTCTACCCCGTGGCCTCCTACCGGTTGGACGTGCCCTAAACACCTCCCTAGGGAGGCGTTCGGGTGGCATCCTGACCAGATGCCCGAACCACCTCATCTGGCTCCTCTCGATGTGAAGGAGCGGTGGCTTTACTTTGAGTTCCTCCCGGATGGCAGAGCTTCTCACCCTATCTCTAAGGGAGAGCCCCGCCACACGGCGGAGGAAACTCATTTCGGCCGCTTGTACCCGTGATCTTATCCTTTCGGTCATGACCCAAAGCTCATGACCATAGGTGAGGATGGGAACGTAGATCGACCGGTAAATTGAGAGCTTTGCCTTCCGGCTCAGCTCCTTCTTCACCACAACGGATCGGTACAACGTCCGCATTACTGAAGACGCCGCACCGATCCGCCTGTCGATCTCACGATCCACTCTTCCCTCACTCGTGAACAAGACTCCTAGGTACTTGAACTCCTCCACTTGGGGCAGGGTCTCCTCCCCAACCCGGAGATGGCACTCCACCCTTTTCCGGGCGAGAACCATGGACTCGGACTTGGAGGTGCTGATTCTCATTCCGGTCGCTTCACACTCGGCTGCGAACCGATCCAGCGAGAGCTGAAGATCCCGGTCAGATGAAACCATCAGGACCACATCATCTGCAAAAAGCAGAGCACACTGTTCCTCCTGAATCCGAGGTTCGACTATCCGACGTAGCCTCCTCTCCAGTACACCTGAATAAACCTTACCGGGAAGGCTGAGGAGTGTGATCCCACGATAGTTGGAACACACCCTCCGGTCCCCCTTCTTAAAGAGAGGAACCACCACCCCGGTCTGCCAATCCAGAGGTACCGCCCCCGATGTCCACGCGATGCTGCAAAGTCTTGTCAACCAAGACAGCCCCACAGCATCCAGAGCCTTAAGGAACTCCGGGCGGATCTCGTCCACCCCTGGGGCCTTGCCACCGAGGAGCTTTTTAACTACCTCAGCGACCTCAGCCCCAGAAATAGGCGAGTCCACCACAGATTCCCCAGGCACTGCTTCCTCATAGGAAGACGTGTTGGTGGGATTGAGGAGGTCTTCGAAGTATTCCTTCCACCTATCCACAACATCCGCAGTCGAGGTCAGCAGAACACCATCCGCACCATACCCGGTGTTGATAGTGCACTGCTTCCCCTTCCTGAGGCGGCGGACGGTGGTCCAGAATCGCTTCGAAGTATATATATATACATATATATATATATATACATACATATATCGTATATTACCAAGTAAAGGCCCTTGGGCAAATAACCGCCAATGTCCTAATAGCCACCCTGGGTCTGAGCCCATTTTGTGAATTAAACGCCTCTTCCTAATAATAGCCTATGTATGTACGCCACAACTGATGGACGGGAATACTTTAAGGGGGAAGAAGAACAGAAAGTTTGACTTAAAGTTCAAGCTAGCGGTTGTGAAGTATGCGGAGCAGAATTCTGGTTTGGCAGCGGCCAGGCAGTTTAACGTTGACACAAAACGTGTACGTGAATGGAAACAAAAAAAGGGAGAACGACTATCTCAGTCGGCAATTGATGGAAAACGAGCTTGCTTATCTGGCGAGGGAGGAAGAAAGTGAGCGACGAGTTTGATGCTAATTTGTGTCAGTGGATACATCACATTCGTGGACTGAACCACCGTGTGTCCCGCAAAATGATTAGCATTAAGGCCAAGGAGTTGTATGCCAAAGCGAGTGACGCGAGAAACACCGGGGTGTTTAATCGCTTAATCGATTCCTGCGTCGGAACAACTTTACCCTCAGGAGGAGAACAACTGTTGCACAGAAGGACGCTCCCGTCGAGAAGATTGTCAACTTCCTCGTCTTCTCTACTAAACAGATAGAGGCCAAGAAAATCCAGCCCAAGAATTTCATCAGCCGTCTGGTTTGACATGGTTGGTTTTAGTACGGTCAATGAAAGGGGCGCCCGCTCCATCTGCCTCAAAACCACCGGCCACAAGAAGGCACGCGTCACGGTGGCTCTTGCAGCCAAAGCAGACGGGAAAAAGCTGAAGCCATAAATTGTGTTTAAAGGTGCTGTCCGTGATGTAAAGGCTATGCAGAGCATCCCCGGGGTGATCATAGCTTCTTCCGAAAATGGCTGGTTTAATTATGACCTGACAAAGGATAGGCTCCAAAAGGCAGTGGGGAAATTTCACTTCGGACCGAGGCTACTTGCATGGGACTCGTACCGATGCCTTATCAGCGAGGCCACGAAAGCAGAGCTCAAAAGCGGCTACAACCTTACAATGGCTGTTATATCTGGAGGTTGCACAAAGTACCTGCAGGCCCCCGATGTTGTGTGGAATGGCCCTTTCAAAGCGCAGCTCCATGACTACCTTGACAACTGGATGGCTGGTGATAAAGACAAGACCTACACCAATTCAGGGAACCTGAGAGCCCCTTCCCGCCGCCTCCTGGTCAACTGGGTCCTGGGAGCCTGGGATGCTCTGGATCGGGACACTCTGATCAACTCATTCAAGGTAGGCTGGCTGGCTGTGTTTATGTGTGTGTGTGCGTGTGTTTCAAACAGTAGCCATAGCTGATTGTTGCTTTCTGGTATCCTACAAGGTGTGTGGGCTGACGGTGGCAGCTGATGGGAGTGAGGACCAGCTCATTTACTGCCTCAAGGAGGGACAGCCATGTCAGACAGGCAGAGAGATGCTGTTGAGGGCTAGACAGCACGGTGCTGCTGTGGTTCAGGAAGAGGAGGAGAGTGATGAGGAACAGCAGTTCCTCAATGAACTTGTGATCGAAGAGGAGGATGATGATGAGGGGGGTGAGGGAGAGGAGGGGGAGGAAGAGGAGGCTGAAGAAGGGGAGGAGGAGGAGGAGGAGGATGAGTGGGTTTGAGTTGCATTTGGAGTTGTAATTGCTGCAGTTTTATTGTTTTGATGGTTTTATAGAGTAAAATCATCATTTTATTTTTCCTGTATGCTGCTTAATTTTAAACTTGGAATACTGTAGCCTGTATTTCAATTAAGTGACACTACTATTGTTCTGTTTTGATGGTGGGTTTTATACTTGAGTACTTGGTACCATGATTTTATTTTTCCTGGTAGGCTGCTTTATTTAAAAACTTTATTTATTTTCAGTATTGGTATTCTATTTGACAATTGTTGTACTACTGCCATGTTGAGGCCTTGTTGATCTCTTGTCTTTTGATAGCCTTGTTTTTTTGTTTGTATTTTTACAATAGCTTTTACATTTAAAGTTTTTTATACGTAAAAAAAATGCTGGAACCATTGTAACCAAATAATGGCCTGGTGCAGGCTGGTGCAAAGATAAATAAAAGCCTTGTGTAAATAACTGCCTGCTTCTTTTAAACGCCCGTCTCCAAAAATGATTTTGTGAAATAAACGCCCGGGCTACTATTTGGTAATATACGGTATACACACACACACACACACGCATGAATGTATGTGTGTATATGTACATATATTGATATATGTACAGATATACACACACACATGGACATATATGCACATATATACACACAAACATACATATGTATGTATATATATGTGTATATATAAATATATATATATATATATATATATATGTAATGATAAATGGGTTGTACTTGTATAGCGCTTTTCTACCTTCAAGGTACTCAAAGCTCTTTGACACTACTTCCACATTTACCCATTCACACACACATTCACACACTGATGGAGGGAGCTGCCATGCAAGGCGCCAACCAGCACCCATCAGGAGCAAGGGTGAAGTGTCTTGCTCAGGACACAACGGACGTGACAAGGTTTGTTCTAGGTGGGATTTGAACCAGTGACCCTCGGGTTGCGCACGGGCACTCTCCCACTGCGCCATGCCGTCCCTAATATATAAATACATATGTATATCTACATATATACACACAAACGTACATATATATATATATATATATATGTGTATATATATATATATATATATATATATATATATATATATATATATATATATGGATTCAGGTATATATACACATATATATATATATACATAAATAAACATATATGTGTATATATATATATACATAAATACATTTATGTGTGTATATATATATATATATATATATATATATATATATATATATATACATACATACATATATGTATATATATATATACATACATGCATACAGACATATATATAGATACATATGTATATCTACATATGTGTATGTGTGTATATTTACATATATACACGCACACAGACATATATATGCATATATATATATATATATATATATATATATATATATATATATATATATATATACATATATATACATAAATAAATATATATGTGTATATATATATATATACATATACATATGTATACATACATACATACATATATATATATATGTGTGTATATATATATATACATACATACATACATACAAATATATATATTAGGGGTGGGCAAATTAATGCGTTAATTACGAGTTAACTTATCAATCTATTAACGCCGACAATTATTTTATCGCACATTTGCGTATGTTGTTTACATGCTTTTATTTTGTTAACGCCTTTTCTTAACAAGATGTCGTCGCCCGGATGGGCTCCGGCATCGAGGAGCTCTTGGTAAAGATGGAACATTTGGCAAAAATACCGGACAATTCTGCAAATGTCATGGCTGGCTTACAGCCAGACAATTCTGAATGTGGATAGATCGGGCCGTTTTGGACTGAATGACGCGTGCTTGCTAGACCGGCTAGCTAGCATGGGAATACTTTGCCGGCTACACCCAGCGGCCTGTGAAGCAGCGGAGTATATGTGTTGTCTGTCTATTTATGAATAATGCAGACGAGGAGTGTTGGTTGAGTTTTTAACGTTTGCTTTCAGAGCGTGCATATCACAACATACAAGATGCCGTCATGGCGACACAACCTATACCGGGCTACCGCGCATGCTCGTCACTCCTGTTGCATGCTGGGTAGGGTAGTTCTTTTTTTTCCCTGGTTCATAACATCACAATATAGTACCATGTATATGCGTTCAGTTTATCAAAGCACCAAGCAAACAATCGGAAAATTCCCATCATATCAATTCCTAGATATGGTCATAATTATTTTAAGTACACTACACAGAATAAACACAACATTATTAATATTGCTACTACGGAGAATTTTATCAAACATTCCCTAAAACAGCCCACTACCTATAATATAGGTTTTTTAAACATAAGATCCCTGATTAAAAAAAATGTTTCTGCTGTTACCTCAGAAATTGCCTGTTCAGATGTTATGATTGTGGCTCAGAGATTTGTATGTAGATTATATTTATTTTCCATAACAAACAGGATAACTTAAATACCCTGGCAGTGGCAATAAGCTTAAATGTTTGTATTTAAATTTTTTGAGTTGATTTTCATAAAATATGCTATTTAACTGCTACTGTTTAACAAGAACTGATTTAAATTGTGTTTGCACAGCAAATGTTTTGGCGCTTTTGGTTCATGTGGGAGAATATTCCAATAATGGTGCACTACACACTACTTTTGAATTCATTATTGGGGTTTGCGTATACAATGCAGTTAATCGCGATTAATCGGAGAAATAGTGCGATTAACTTTGATTAAAATTTTTAATCGTTGCCCAGCCCTATATATATATATATATATATATATATATATATATATGAAGAGTTCATACGCAAAAAACGATAAACGCCATTTTGATAAAGTTTAGCCCAGCCTCGGTAATATATAGTCCACCACTTCTATTGTGGTATACCAAAATCAATTTGTTTGCAAATGCAGACAAATGCCGCTTTTAACGTCATTTAGTTCAGCGATTTATTGCAAAGGCCGATAAGCGCCATGGATCATTTATCACAAAAGCCGATATATCCGTTTGCCCAACCAGCGCTGCAGTACGGGATCACGTGACAAACAAAATGGCAGCGCGCTCGGACTCACTCAGTGTTGTTATCCACGCATGAATCATTTGGAAGCTTCTCCTGTGAACACTGTTAAGCCAGCGAAAAAAACTGACGTGTTGAAGTTATTATTTGATGTTGGCGCTAGCACGTGTGTCCGTGAGTTTTACACCGCTGCGTTAAACGATTTTGTCGAGCATGGAGCTAATGTCGATAGCGATGATGAGTGAGCTGTTATCTGCACAGGAGTGTTTTTGATAGGCAAACCAGGTTGAGCATTTGTGCTTGTTTTTATTAATAAAACATTGTCTTCATTGCAACACTGTTTTTTTGTTTTTTCATTTTGTGCTGAAAAGCACGAGGTAAATATGTGAGGTCACAGTTCCAAAAAAGCATGTCCGGTTAGCAAGTACGAAAAAACAATGTTCGCAGGGACAGCTAGATTTATACGTACCAAGGGATCGAAACTGTTAAATAATGAAGTAAAGAAATGTGAACAGTTGTTACCTTGAAATGTGGCTTTCGATAAATTTCACGTTCTGTTTTTCTCTCTATCTTTATCTTGAATATTATGCGAAATAACGACCGCAAAGAAAACGATTTTGGAGATATCTGTTTTTGCAACATATCATAATTTGGATATATCTGCTTTTGACGTAAAACCACATCAAGCACTCTTATTTGAAAGCCATTCATTACATCAGCATTTCTTAAAAGTTTAGGCTTTCATGACTTGCTTATGTTGATATTAAATAAACCATTGTACGCTTGTACATGTACCGGCAACACCAGCAGGCAGAAAATCGTTAATATACAGAATCGGTCAAAATGGATTTATCTGCTTTTGCATATGAACTCTTCATATATATATGTATATATATTAGATTAGATTAGATTAGATAGTACTTTATTTATTCCGTCAGGAGAGTTCCTTCAGGAAAATTACAATTTTCAGCACAAATGGAAAATATATATATATATATATATATATATGTATGTATATACAGGGATTATTTTTTCTCTTAAAATTTTTTTTGTCTGTTTTTGTTAGAATTTCTTAGACACTGGAGGACTTTGAGGGCAAAAGAGTAATACATTTAAAATTGGTATTTAGCGGAGTAGTGTTTGCTTCTGTTTAGTTTTTGTATACTGCCGCCTTTGTTTTGCTCAAGTATTTGTATAAAATAAAAGAGAATAAGAAACTATCTTAAACCTTGCGTTGATATTATTAAACTGTCAACAGTAGAGATGGCCTTTATGGCTCTATGAAGGAAACCAAAACTTAGGAAGCCCTTTTTTCAAAGAACCGTACAAAAGATTATTCATTATTGATGTTGTTGTTGTTTTTAATCAAGAAAACAATCACTGGTTCCGATTACAAAATAAGATATTGAACTAAAAAAATAAAATGTATGCAACAATTGCTTTATTGGTTGGAATTATTTTGAAATATTGGCTATCATTTTATTTTTGATTTGTTTTGTTTTCATTGTAAACATCAATTTATAACAAACATTCCTTAATGTGGTGCTATCTCAGTTACACTTTGAATTTTCCTACAACTCAAAAATTTTGTTGCACAAGAGTAGTTAAACAATACAAGAAAACAACACTCAATAAACGTTTGGGAGCTGAGGAAACTAATTGTTGAAGCTTTGAAAGTGGAATTCTTTCCCATTCTTGTTTTATGTAGAGCTTCAGTCGTTCAACAGTTTCTGCTGTCGTATTTCACGCTTCATAATGCGCCACACATTTTCAATGGGAGACAGGTCTGAACTGCAGGCAGGCCAGGAAAGTACCCGCACTCTTTTTTACGAAGCCACGCTGTTGTAACACCTACTGAATGTGGCTTGGCATTGTCTTGCTGAAATAAGCAGGGGCATCCATAACAAAGATGGCGCTTAGATGGCAGGGTATGTTGTTCCAAAACCTGTATGTACCTTTCAGCATTAATGGTGCCTTCAGAGATGTGTAAGGTACCCATGCCTTGGGCACTAATGCACCCCCATACCATCATGGCTGGTGGCTTTTGAACTTTGCGTCGATAACAGTCTGGATGGTTCGCTTCCCCTTTGGTCCGAATGACACTGTCACACCGCGGTGAGGGATGTCTTCTCTTGGTTTTTCTGTCTTGTGGTTTACGTGTTTTATTTTGAAAAGCTACCCTCTTGTTTCAGATCACGGGCCCTTCCTCTTGTGTCACCAGTCTGACGTCATCCCTGATTCCTGATTGTTTCCACCTGTTTCCCATCATACCCATATCCTATTTAAGTTCACGCCTCCTCTTGTCCTGTGCCAGATCGTATCGCCTAATGTGCCTTTCTAACGTGTATGTCCATGTCCATGAAAACCTCCTTGTCTTGCTCCTTTTTCCCTGGTTCTCCTTTTTTGGATCAAGCAGTCGTTTGCTGTAATTTTGAGTTTACTTTTTCCTCCCTCAAGCGCACTTTGTTATCCTTTGTTTACCTAATTGGTGAGTTTTTGTTTTTCCAAATTTTGTGTAGTTTGCCTCATTGGTTGAGTGATTTTTGTTTATTCCTATTTAGTGTATGTATATAGATCGTTTGTGTTTTTTCCTCCGGTTGGAGCGCTTTTGGTTAATTCTTATACTTATTCTATTTTTGTTAGTTTTTCTTAGATTCCTCCTTATTTTTTTGGAGTGATTTTGATTTATCTGTTTATTCTCGGAATTATTATCCGCGAATTGTAATGATTCTTGCGAAATACTTTTTGCACTGAGGTAAAAAGTTATTTCAAAATAAAAGCTTTATTTTTTTAACTTCCTCTCTGCATCTGGGTCCTCTCCTTACTCCGAGTCGTAACAGACACAATGTCAAATATTTCCAAAAACAATTTAAAATGTATACTCGTCAGACCACAGAACACTTTTCCACTTTGCATCAGTTCATCTTAGATGATCTCGGGCCCAGAGAAGCCGGCGGCGTTTCTGGATGTTGTTGATAAATGACTTTCGCTTTGCATAGTAGAGCTTTAACTTGCACTTACAGATGTAGCGAGGAACTGTATTTAATGGCAGTGGTTTTCTGCAGTGTTTCTGAGCCCATGTGGTGATATCCTTCAGTGATTGATGTCGGTTTTTGAAACAGTGCCGTTTGAGGGATCGAAGGTCACAATCATTCAATGTTGGTTTCCGGCCATGCCGCTTACTTGGAGTGATTTTTCCAGATTCTCTGAACGTTTTGATGATATTATGGACCGTAGATGTTTAAATCCCTAAATGTCTTGCAATTGCACTTTGAGAAACATTGTTCTTTAACTGTTTGACTATTTGCTCACGCAGTTGTGGACAAAGGGGTGTCCCTCACCCCATCCTTTCTTGTGAAAGACTGAGCCTTTTTTGGGAAGCTGTTTTTATACCCAATTGTGGCACCCACCTGTTCCCAATTAGCCTGCATACCTGTGGGATGTTCCAAATAAGTGTTTGATGAGCATTCCTCAACATTATCAGTATTTTTTGCCACCTTTCCCAACTTCTTTGTCACGTGTTGCTGGTATCAAATTCTAAATGTAATGATTATTTGCAACAACAAAAAAAAGTTTATCAGTTTGAACATCTAATATGTTATCTTTGTAGCATATTCAACTGAATATGGGTTAAAAATGATTTGCAAATTATTGTATTCCGTATATATTTACATCTAACACAATTTTCCAACACATATGGAAACGAGGTTTGTATATATATATATATATATATATATATATATATATATATATACATATATATATATGTATATATATATATGTATATATATATATATATATATATATATATATATATATATATATATGTAAACATATTTTTTTAAGTTATTTAAGAGTCTCTTCTTAAGCGGTATATTTGGTTAGTACTTATTTTTTGAATCAGTCTGACCGAAGCCTAAGATTTAAGTGTTAAATAAATAATAATCTTTGTGATGAATACATGGCTTTCATAACATTTGATGTGGTTGTAAACTGTAAGTAGGTTCGATATGATTATTTAATATGATATAAATCAATAGTAATTCAGTGTTAATATTTGACTGGGCCCTGAGCTCTTCTGTAGTGGAAAAGAGGTTAAGAACCTCCGTCACATTTTGATTTTGGATCCTTGGAACTTGAGCTGGATGCATGGATAGAAATGTCAGCAAAGGATCACTGATAAAGATTCCAGGCATGGGGGAAAAAGGTCACCTGGATAAGTACGCTCCAGCTGGAGGGGGTTCTGGTGTTCTTCTAGTGTTCTTTGTGCATGAAAAGACAGGTTTGTTTCTTTGGAGAATGTCAGTTGGTGTCATTAAACAATTTCCATAAGAAGGGGAAAGTGAGTGGGAGGAAACGTCATTAGGCAAATATTCCAATTAGAAAAAGACCAGGTGAGCAGAGCGCAAGCTTTCCACGATACGTAGTGTAGTGTCACGCAGCAGACGAGGGGCGTGTTTGGAGTGTGTTACGCATTCAGCGTCACACACCCACACGCGCATCAGACGACATAACATAATGAACCGACTTCACCTCGTAGGCCGTGTTCACACAAGATCTGATGACGCGGCGAAAGGTGACACGTAGAAATGGAGTGACAGCAGCCGTCGTGGAGCGAAGTGTCAAAACCTGTTTGTATGTTAGCCCAACAAGAGCTTTCGAAATCAGAGCCTTTTTTTTTTTAACATACCGTACACGTGAACAATTGACACAATAAAACACTTGAAGTTATTTTATGTACATGGATTATCCTTGAATGCTGGTAAACCGAAATGTACGATTTTTTTTGTAGTAGTAGGAAAAGTGGGGATGCTTCATTTTGTATCGGAGGAGTTAATTAAGAGCCAAAAAACACAAGGTTTTGGGTAATATTATTACACATAAATGATACAAAGGCGTAAGTATCTAAACCATTTTCCATCTTACTCAAAAAGTTTCATTATGTCTTCGTATTCATATACTTTTCAAGTTTTCTTGTAATCAGACAATATTTTTGGTAGATTAGAATAACATTTTACCTGACATTTTTGTACTGTATTTATTTATTATTACTTTTAATTTTTTCATAAACTTTTATTTATAATGTTCAACATTTACAAACAGGTATATGAACAATAACAATCAATTTACCTGACATGTTTTGACTGATCTGCAGTCTTCTTCACATCACAGTGGTCAGGTGACCCTCCTGAAGAAGACTGCAGATGACAGTCAAAACATCCATCCATCCATCCATTTCCACCGCTTATTCCCTTTGGGGTCGAGGGAGGCACTGGTGCCTATCTCAGCTAAATTAAAAATTCCATCTAATATACCGAAAATGTTGGCTGATTACAAGAACATTTTAAAAGTATGTTTCTATTTTACACAAAGTAAAGGAATATGTAAACAAAAAGCATTGTGTATTTTGAACAATTCACTGATTGTTCCATAGCTAATATTGTGTTTAAGTGTGGGGTAGTGCCTGCAAAACATTGTTAAATCCAATCTTCCTCCAGCAAAAAACGAGCCGTGGGAATCATCATAAATGGAAATGCATAAAGGATCCCACAAACCCAATATTCAAACGGTTAAACTTACTGAAATGTCATGAAGTGGTAGAGCAGGAGTGTCAAACGTACGGCCCGCGGGCCGAATAAGGCCCGCGAACAGGTTTTATACGGCCCGTGGGATGAGTTTGCGAAGTATAAAAATGAGCCGAAATTTTTTAATGAAAAAACTGCTGTTTTAGATGTGTCCACTAGATGTCGCAATAGCAATTATTTTTATCTTTCTAATCTAGTTTACCGTATTTCCTTCAATTGCCGCCGGGTATATAGTATGCGACTGCCTTGAATTACTGCCGGGTCAAACTCGCTTCGCAAAATAATTAGCGCATGCTTAGTATTACCGCTGGGTCAAACTCGTGACATCACAAGTGACACTTCCCCTGTCATCATTTTCAAAATGGAGGAGGCTGATTTCAATACTGGTAATTTAAAATCGCATAGAGGGAAGAAGATTAAGAGCTATTCAGTAGGATTTAAAGTCCAAGCTATTGAATACCGATATGCTAAAAAGTAAGCAGCTATGTTTTATTAATATACCTGTGGAGCCGACAGTCCGACAGACAGGCAGGGCACGCTGGAGCCCGGCCCAAGATGGCGGCGAGGAGATGGTGAGCGAGCGGAGAGGAGGAGCGGAAGAGCGACCTGGACTGATGTTTTATTGAAAAATAAACAAATCTAACTGCTCAAGCCATGTCCTTCCTTGGTGGTCCTGGGAACCCGCAAGACGACCATCACAATACCTTAGCTGCGTTTGTCAAATAATCTCCTGGTGGTAGAAGCGCTAGTGATCCTTCTTACAACTATTTGGCTGCAGAAGAAGTGAAATGAGTGACGTGATATGTGCTGGAGGAGGTAATAAAGGAAGATCTCCATCGAGACGGAGAGACTTTTAAAACTGCAGAAAGATAAGGAAGACTTCTATAAACAAGTTATCGATGCTTTTGATCATGAAGAGCTGGCATGGACTGTATTTATAAGTAAAGGTAAGAGCATAATAACGATTTTTTTTAATTAAATGTGCTTTTCATGATGGTATCCTTACATCACACTAAAATTTTTACTGCATGTCTTTGGTAAGTGCCGGAGTGAGAAGAGGTTTTAAAATAATTAGCGCATGCTTACTTTTACCGCATGCCTTTGGTAAGCGCAGGAGTGAGAAGAGGTTTTAAATTAATTAGCGCCCAGGCGGCAATTCAAGGAAATACGGTATGCTACATATGTAAGAAAAAAAGAAAAAAAACACGTTAGTGCACCAGTCGAGGTAAATGAGCAAACTACATAAATAACATCCTGTAATTTGATTTGATTTTTTTTTATCCTGACAGATTGAAAATTAGTTGACTGATGAACATTATCACAGAATTTATTCAGAAAGTATAAATAACGATGTGGAGGGGGGCGTGGCCTGCAGTCTTGCAACAAAGCAGGGTGTGCCAGGAACGAATTCGAGATCAGCGACAGGTTCGTAGATGGCCCACCTGGGCGTGCTTATCTAATCACCTGTCGCTCTGTTAAAGGCAGCAGCCGGGAAGGAGAGAGGGGTGGTTGATGGTGGAGCACGAGCGAGACTGACGAAAATACAATTGCTAAAAAGCACAAAGACAATTTATTGCTAAATAGAATATTCTCGTAAAACTGGTAGAGCCTGGCATGTCGGTGATTGGTGATCCGAAAACCCCGGAAGTGCAAGTTTTCCACACACGACAAATAAAGATAGAATACTATAAGCCGCAACGTGCAAGTGTAAAATAAACCCGACAACATTATGATTTTTACATTTTCAGAATGTGCTTGTTTTATTTTAAAACAAAGAAAACAATCTGTATTTGTCTTTATTTTTAAGTTATCTTGCCATGATTTTATCAGTCCCGCCCACTTGGGAGAAGATTTTTCTCCATGTGGCCCCCCCGTCTTAAATGAGTTTGACACCCCTGTGGCAGAGAATAACATCCTCTAAATCATGCTCAAAGCACATGCACGCATTCTGCCAAACAACCTTCGAAACCGATTTGTTAAAAGAAAAAAGTAATTATGGTCTGAAAGGAACTGAGATCTTTCATAAATGGAGATTTAGAATGGGGATAAAGACAATACGCATTTCAATCAGAGGTGTTAGTTGATGGAACAATCTTGACAGTGAAATAAAACAATCTAATCTGTACTAAATATGATGAAAATATATGACTTGTAGTAAATGATTGTGTCCATGTTTATCTTGTCGTCTGTTTTGAAATACGTATGTTATAATAATAAGTCTTCTCCGTTGAACTACAAATGCTGTATCTGAATACATTTACTTTCGTCTTCTCCCTCCATCCATCCATTTTCTACCACTTATTCCCTTTTTTTTGCTCCCTTTCAATCATTATTTTAAATGTCATATTGATTGTTGATTGTTTGACCTTGAAGGAATGAAATCAATGAAACAAACAAATACCAGTGCAATCTTTTTTGTTATCCGTCTTGAAGCCAGATCTACATAAAAAAGAAGTGACCCACACGTTATTGCCTCCTGTGTTTAACAAGGAAGTGAATGTGGCTAAAATGTCCCTGCAAGAACGTCACTCAAAAGAGCACCGAGGCCGAAGGTCATCATGGCCGGCACCCTGACACATGCACACCTGTTTTGTAGCAATTGCTCAAGCCTTGATTGCGCAATCCGGCTCACTAATGAACAGATTTACCGGCAATGACGAAACATCCCTTTTCTCCACCATGGGCCCCCTGCTGGCCAGAGGAAAGACTACAAGCTGGAGCCACTTGTGCTTGTATTCAACAGGCATTTATTTAAAAAGAAACAACAATATTTACAAGAGCAGACTAGTGGTATTTGGACAAATATTTGCAGTTTGAACCACTGTCATACACAAAGTCATGTGACACCTCAGTTCAACAGGCTTCAAGTATATCAAAACAGGAAGTGATGTGAAATAGGCCGACTCGTGTCCCCACTTGGTAGCCAAATTCACAATTGCATGACGGTGAAGTGGGCTGAAAGATCAATATAGGGCCTATGCTGTTTGTATGTTGTTATTCATCCATCCATCCATCCATTTTCTATCGCTTATTCCCATATTATTTTCAATGGGACAATTTGCACACATGGGAGGCTGAGTGTGTCGACCATGTTGGAGGTTCCCTGGTAATAGTCCTCAGCTTCCCAGTGCCAATGATAACTTTTCAGCGCATTCTTTGCGGCATCAGGTGGAGTTTTTGGATACGTCACACTCAAAAATGTCTACAGATGACCTCAAACTGGATGACTTGTTGGTTTGAGGTTTGGAGTTAAATGTGATGTCTGCAATATTTGTGACCAATCTGACCACTGCTGCCATCAGCTTCCATGTTTTGGAAGAAGTCCACCAGAGAAAGACAACAAAGAATCAGTGCTCCGTGGTCCAGGTTTGCCTCCAGTCTCCTCTTTCACAGTGACATCACCGGAGTTTCCCTTCTGCACAGGCATAAATAGGCCGGGCCCTCTGGCAGCTACTTCACTCTGCCAACAGCGACTTGAAGACAAGCTGCACTTCTAGCTCAGCAAAAATAAAAGCTTCCTGCCGTGCAAGCATTGCACCACAACAACATGGTGATGTACACGTCGGCACCGGCAGACCCGGAGACGGGATTCGAAGAGAAGATGGTGGTAGTGGTGGAGAAGAGGTCGTTTGCAGGATGGATATGGAAGCTCTCTGTGGGCCTCCTGGTGGCCACACTCTGCTTAGGCCTGGTCCTGCTGTTCGCCTGGTACTGGCATGGAAGACCCGACACCACGGTACTGACAAAAGACTCTTCTTCATCAAAATCACGTAAGTGTTTCCGCTCTCTAATCATCTGCTGCTTCCCACCATTCAGGTGTCTCCAGGTCCGACTCAGGCACTCGTGGCGGAACCAGTAAATGACACAGGTAATTTTCGTTGACCATGTGCTGATCTGCTGGGGAGTCTGGAACCATTTCAGACAAAGCTCACCTCTCTGTTCCTCTCCTTAGATCATTCCGACACACTGCTAAGAATCAGCAGCAAAGCCAAGGCAGCCATTCATTTAGAAGGTAAGACATGGCTTTAGCCATTCATCCCCATAAAGACCATTCAGAACAGGTTGAATCTGGCCCGCAGGATGAGTTTGCTAAGTATAAAAATGAGCGGCAATTTTTTAATGAAATAAACTGCTGTGCTAAATGTGTCCACTGGATGCAATTCAAGTGTAACCCACGTCACACATGGCAGTGTTTAACATTTACGTGCCAGCTGACTTTAAGCGCTTTCTAGATTGGCTGCAAATGCAAGCAATTAGCTGCTCCTGTTGTGGCTGGCAGCAGGATAATGCAGTACCGACGCACAATACTTTTTTTATTGTAAATCATCCACTCAACAGATAAAATAACAAAACGGTAATATGCAAAGACTTAAGTCAATCAACATTTCAGTTAGAGCTCCGTGCAACGCTTGCAATTTGTTGACAGCGCGATGGGCACACTGGACGCCTCTGTAAAAATGTGTGTTTCTAAATTTGTTATTTGTTCTATTTTATTTTATACTTAAACCTAGTATGTTCACATTGGCTACGTTTGTAATTGTGTTTCCTTTAATTTGGCTATTATGTTGTCATTTTCATAATCGTTTTGATTATATTGTAATTGTAAAATTTGAATGATGATAAATGAATGTGTTGTGGCAGTTGCGGATGTCACCAATGCGGAGGTTTGAGGAAACTCTCAGTTGCTTTTCCAAAGGTCTTTAATGATGAACTGCCAACATGGGAATGCTAAACAGGAAGTGCTTAAAGATGAATGGCTTTGTAAAAACAGTGACACAAAGTTCATTGTGTTCTTCATGGAGTTTTTGAAACTGCACCATTTTTTCCCTTGACTTCCTTAACTTGAAGTCTTTTGCCAAGATGATTATTTGTAGTATGTACATTTTCGGAATGTGCTTGTTCTATTTTTGGCCTAGGTAAAACAAAGAAAACAATCTGAAGTTGTCTTTATTTTTTAAGTTATTATGCCACAGCCAAGGTGGCAGAAGGTTCTCCGACATTGCAGCCCCAGAGCTAAAATTAGTTTGACACCCCTGATTTAGTAGGTACAACTGAAAAGGATGTGTTCATTCTATAATCAGATTTCATCTTGTGAAAATGGAATGTGATGCGAACATTTCCGTAAATGTTCACATCATCATTCTACTGAGATTTGTTGTTAAAGTACTGAGTGCCATACATCACACTAGTGTGCCAGTCCATAGCGTAATATGTGTCACTACAAACTAGTCCAGTAATAAACACAATGTATGAAGTGCTTGCAACCAATGACTAGTCGACTAATGGGATTATGAAATGCACTTAAGACCTAATCAGTGACTCTAACTTTGTCATCGGCTTCAAAATTCAGTTGAGATATTTTTAGGCATGTGTTAACCAAAAATTAAAATGACTCCTGTACTTCATTCAGAAATAGTTATTTATAGTGCAACTGTGCTGCTCAATAAGCTGTTATTAACACAATAGCTATTAAACTTTTGTCCATTTCAGAGCAGGGACAGGCAAGGTGCCAATGAAAAGTAGCAGTTTGTATTCAAACCAAGAACCGTCAAAATAGCAGTAGTGAAAACAAACAAAACACCAAATGGTTCTCGCTTCCTCAAAAATATATATATATTTTTTGTGATGATGTGTTTCAAAAGGTATATAGACAACGTTTAACTGAGAGACTTTGGCTAAAATTATAATTAAATCTATTTTTGGTGATGGTCGGAGTGCGGCATGACCCCAAAATGCAGAGAACAGCAGGGTAAAAATATGTTTAACAACAAAAGCTAGTGGAGCGTTTTCTGAGGTGGTACTAGATGAAGAAAAACGTTAGAGGACCACTGCTCTATGCAAATGGCAGGGTTCGATACCTATTCACATATGCTCCTTTCAACATGCCCTCATGTTGTGTTTTCCAGGGGTGCACACTGAAACTCAGAGTTTGACGGAGCAGCTGGAGTGGAGGAACGGTCAGGGTCAGGCCTTCGCTCAGGGCGGCCTGTGCCTGCTCAACAACCAGATCGTCGTCCCGCACACGGGCCTCTACTTTGTCTACAGCCAGGCGTCCTTCCGCGTGTCCTGCGGCGCCGAGGAGGCCGGGGAGGATCAAAGGGGGAGGAAGCGTTTCACACCCCTCAGCCACAGGATCTGGCGCTACTCCGACTCGGTGGGGCGCAAGGCGTCTCTGATGAGCGCAGTGAGGTCGGCGTGCCAGCAAGGGGACTCGGCCGAGGACGATCGCCGCGCCGCGCAGGGCTGGTACAACGCCTTGTACCTGGGCGCCGTCTTCCAGCTCAACAAGGGCGACCGGCTGTGGACGGAAACCAATCAGCTGTCGGAGCTGGAGACGGACGGCGGCAAGACCTTCTTTGGCGTGTTTGCACTTTGACCCACTTGTGTGTGGCCACCCCTCAGAGAACTACTCCCCTAACAAGACTTTCAATTAAGGAACTAAATACCAGTTACCTTTGCTTTAAAAAAATCATTTATCGCTGCTTATCCTATTAATGGTCAGCTGACTTGACAAGAGGCGTGGTCTAGCCTGGACTGGTCGCCAGTATACACATGTCACACGGATCAGTAGGTGTGGCTGAGCGATAGTACGTTGTGTAAGTCTCATTTTCCGATACCTTAAGAGCTGCTGAGTCGACAGCTTGCACTGCCTGACCCACCTCGCCGTAAATGGGAATTTGTGGTCGCTGGTTCGAACCTGCATTAACATTGTTACATATATATATATATATATATATATATATATATATATACATATATATATATATATATATATATATATATATATATATATATATATACACACACACATATATATATATATATATATATATATATATATATATTTGTGTTTATATATTTATTTGTTTCTTCATATTCCCAAGCGGTGCACGTTTATTCATCGATGCAATGATGAAGGAATGTTTAAATCTCCATGGAGATGAACTTGAACATCTTTACAAACTGTAACAGTTTACATCACACTGACTACTGCTGTCTATTTATTTGTATTTATTTGTATTGGAAGTGTCGGGGCATGGTCCTAATAATGAAGAGTAAAGTTTGAACATGATAACTATGACGAATTACGTGGCGGTGTCATAAATAAACATGCACTCATTCAAGGAGGGGGAAGTTGTCAAACAGCTCCAGCCGGCCATGCAGTCCAAAATCACTGCACAGGCGACAAATATTCCCTTGTGTGAGGTCAACACTGGGAATTTCCTCCATCTTTGAGTGTTGCTGCATCAGGTCGAGGCCCACAGAAGCCTCAGCCCAAACTGGGTTTTCCCACTGTGACAACCTGCTAACGCACGCACGCACGCACGCACGCACGCACGCACGCACGCACGCACGCACGCACGCACGCACGCACACACACACACACACACACACACACACACACACACACACACACACACACACACACACACACACAGTGAAGCTCCTTTCACACCACATTCCTGCTCTGCAACCAACTGAAACACACAACAATTATCACGTGTCTAACAAAAATCCGCCATAGTGTGTGATGTCATTGTGTTGCGGCGCGTTTAAAAGTCAACTTATTGTTCTTCGTTTTGTTTTTCATTTCCTCCTGCTGGAAAACTTGTGATGTCACCCCATGACATGTTGTCGCTCAACTTCCTGCTTGTCTTTGTTTTCAATGATGGCTACTTTTCCAAGGATCATGTTGCCTTGGAAGTTTGGTGGCATCATTTCGAATATTGATGACACCATAGCGAGTATTGATGAAAACAGTGAGTTTTGATGAAAACACAGCAAGTATTGATGACAACAGAGCAAATATTAATGGCAACATAGAGAGTATGGATGGCAACACAGCAAGTACTGATGACAACAGAGCGAGTATTGATGACAACACAGCGAGTAGGGATGACAACACAGCAAGTATTGATGACAACACGAGTATTGATGGCAACACAGCGAGTAGGGATGACAACACAGCAAGTATTGATGACAACACGAGTATTGATGGCAACACAGCGAGTATTGATTGTCATGAGGGTGGTTCTCCTGCCTTTTTTCCTCTTGTTTTCCTACTCCCCTCCCCTCTTGTGTCTGTAAGTCTCCTACCCGGTCATTAGTTTCAGGTGTGCTGCCAGTCATCCGAGCCCACCTGCTTCTAATCAACCACCTGACTTAAACCCTGGATCTCCAACCAGCCGGTGGCAGTTTGTCCGTTGCCTGCGATAGAATCCTGCCCTGAGATCACTTACTCTGACCTTTGCCTTGAACCTTTTGTAATTCCTATTTTTTGTATTTCCTCAGGTGGAGGACAGACATTTGACTCGGTTTTCCTGGAGCTGACCTTTCGTTACTACTGATTTATTTTCTCCAGGGATTTTTTTGTTATTAAATAGAGATTTTTTACTGATCCGCATTTGGATTATTATTTTTTTTGAGGCCACAACATTGATAGCAACACAGCAAGTATTGATGACAAAACAAGTATTGATGACAAAACGAGCATTGATGACAAAACGAGCATTGATGGAAACACAGCGAGTATTGCAGACAACACAGCAAGTAGTGATGGCAACACAGGGAGAATTAATAGCAACACAGCGAGTATTGATGGCAACACAGCGAGTATTGATGGCAACATAGCCAGTATTGATGACAACATAGCGGGTATTGACGGCAACATAGCAAGTATTGATGACAACACAGCAAGTATTGATGGCAGCACAGCGAATTTTGCTAACAACATAATATTGATGACAACTTAGCAAGTATTGATGACAACACAGGGAGTATTCATGGCAACACAGCAAATATTGATGGCAACACCGAGTATTGATGGCAACACAGCAAGTATTGATGACAATACAGCTAGTATTGATGACAACACCGAGTATTGATGGCAACTCAGCGAGTATTGATGATAATACAGCGCGTATTGATGGCAACACAGTGAGTATTAATGACAACACAGCAAGTGTTGATGGCAACACAGTGAGTATTAATGACAACACAGCAAGTATTGATGACAGCATAGCGGGTAATGATGGAAACGTATTGAGTATTGATGACAACAAAGCAAGGATTGATGGCAACCTAGCGTGTATTGATGACAACACAGCAAGTATGGCAATACATCAGTATTGATGACAACATAGTATTGATGACAAGATAGCAAGCAGTGATGACAAAACAGCGAGTACTAATGACAACACAGCGATTATTGATGGAAACACAGCGAGTATTGACAGCTTAGCGGGTATTGATGGCAACTTAGCGGGTATTGATGACAACACAGCAAGTATTGATGGCAACACAGCAAGCAAATATTGATAACAAAATAGTATTGATGAGAACTTAGCAAGTATTGATGACAACACAGTGAGTATTGATGGCAACACAGTGAGTATTGATGGCAACACAACGAGTATTGATGGCAACACAGTAAGTATTGATGACTACACAGCAAGTATTGATGACAACACCAAATATTGATGGCAACACAGCGAGCATTGATGACAACATAGTGAGTATTTATGGTAACATAGCAAGTATGGATGACAACACAGCGAGTACTGATGGCAACATAGCCAGTATTGATGGCATCATAGTGGGTATTGATGACAACATAGCAAGTATTGATGGCAACATAGCAAGTGTTGATGGCAACGCAGCGAGTATTGATGACAAAACGAATATTGACGACAACACAATGAGTTTTGATGACAACACAGCAAGTATTGATGGCAACACAACGAGTATTGATGACAACTCAGCGATTATTGATGGCAACATAGCGAGTATTGATGACAACATAGCCAGCATTGATGAAACATAGCGGGTATTGATGACAACAGAGCGAGTATTGATGGTAACATAGCGAGTATTGAAGACAACACAGCTAGTATTGATGGCAAAACGGCGTGTATCGATGACAACACAGCGAGTATTGATGACAACACATCAAGTATAGATGGCAACATAGCAAGTATTGATGACAACACAGCGAGTATTGATGACAACATAGGAAGTATTGATGACAACATAGAGGGCATTGATGACAACACAGCGAGTATTGATGGCAACATAGCGGGTATTGATGGCGACATACCGAGTATTGATGGCAACACAGCGAGTATTGATGGCAATATAGCAAGTATTGATGACAACACAGCGAGTATTGATGGCAACATAGCGGGTATTGATGGCGACATACCGAGTATTGATGGCAACACAGCGAGTATTGATGGCAATATAGCAAGTATTGATGACAACCCAGCGAGTATTGATGGCAACATAGAGAGCATTGATGACAACATAGCTAATATTGATGACAACAGCGAGTATTGAAGGTAACATTGATGACAACATAGCGAGTATCGATGTCAACATAGCGAGTATTGATGTCAACCTAGCGAGTATTTGAATATTATGTGATATAATGCATCCATCCATCCATTTCTACCGCTTATTCCCTTTGAGGTCACGGGGGGCGCTGGTGTCTATCTCAGCTACAATCGGGCGAAAGGCGGGGTGCACCCAGGACAAGTCGCCACCTCATTTCAGGGCCAATACAGATAGACAACTTTCACACTCACATTCACACACTCGGGCCAATTTAGTGTTGCCAATCAACCTATCCCCAGGTGCATGTCTTTGGAAGTGGGAAGAAGCCGGAGTACCCGGAAGGGAACCCACGCAGTCACAGGGAGGACATGCAAACTCTACACAGAAAGATCCCGAGCCCGGGATTGAACCCAGGATTACTCAGGACTTTCGCATTGTGAGGCAGACGCACTAACCCCTCTCCCACGGTGATGCCCTGATATAATGCATTTGTACTGTATTCTTTATCTTATGGACTGTATTTGAGCGTATGTCTACTTGGACGGAGTCTGCAACATAGCTCGATGATAAATGAAGATTCCAGGAACGCTATGGACACACACTTCAGGTTAAAAAAACAAAACAACACTCGCAGGACCTGCAGGGAGCAAACAACATTGCCTTCCTTCATACTTCCTACGAATGAGCCGGTTTGAATTTATTCAGCTTGTGATGCTGCACACAAATCAGAAATTTACCCAATGGGCTTTGCACAGTCCGTCATCGTAGTCAGACATTGTAGTCTATAAGCTCCTTCTTTCTCTAATTCGTATTGGGGGGCACACTGGCTGGTACATGCACATGCATCCTCCGCTGTTGCCATTTCTAACTCAAACTTATATCTGTCAGTAGACTAGGGAAGCGCTAACAACTACAACATGGCTGATGGGTAGAAGATGCTGTCAAAGTGTAGGCATGTGAATACAATTTTGACAAAAGAACCACCATTACACGTTATGTGGACCACAAGGAAGTGTTGTAAATGTAGAACACAAACCACAATAAGACCCTTTAAATTGGTTTGGCAAGCAAACAATGAAATATGAATATTTAAATGTATATTTATTTGCAATGGCACTAAAAATTAATCAAACATCAAAAGACACCTTTTATTCATGGTACTCACATATTTTGCATACACATACTCTGAAATATATCAACATTTATGATCCTAGGTAATATATTACGCTTGCGTGTGCAAGTTTTCTGGCGTGGTTCTGCATTCATATGTTACACTGACAACCGCGTGTCTTCATGAGTAGAATAAGTATGGCCTTTTCCATTCGTTTAGTTTACCCGCGCCCTGAGCTAACATAGATCATAACAACAACCACAAGAAACGTGGACTCATAAAGTACACACTGAAACAATAGACAAGTGGTTCCCTGGCTGTTAAAGGAAAACAAAAAGTAGATTGTCTGATTAAAAGTATTAAAAGAAACAATTAGGAGGCGAGTCATCTGCTGAATTAAAAAAAAACCTGTGCTTTCAGTGTTTATTTACACAAGTAGGCATGCAGGAAAATGTCATTGTCTGCTATGAAAATGTTTGTCTTTGATTTGTATTCGGACATGTGCTCCTCGTTTTGCCTCGAGTCTTATGGCTATTTCACCTCTCACAGCCGCGTGAACACAGAACTGACCAAATTAGGACTACAGGACCACAGAGAACATCAATGTGTTTGTGTGTGTGTGTGTAGCACTGGACAGACGCTCCAGCACACGTGATGCCTCCACATAAAAGGGTCGGGGAGGAGGATAACATCGATGGGGGGTGGGGGGGGGGGGGGGGGGTCCTGTGCTGCGAGTCTGACATGTGCTTATTGCCGTGGCTACCACTCAAGGCGGCAGTGAAAGGGTGCAGGCGAAGGGGCAGCCGGTGTGCCGCCAAGTGGTGTGGCAGAACAACGAAAAAGTCACAGTATCCGGCGGTGTCCCGCTTTCCGTGACAAAGCTTCCTGCTCCCCCCCGCCTTAACTACTTGTTAGGCCCTACCTACTTGTACAGGAGCGGGATCTGGCTGTTGTGACAGTGGTTGCGGCTCATTTTGCTCTCGGCCGGGTACAAGTTGGACGAGTTGGAGAAGGAAGGCGGCAGAGGGTGATTGTCCGCGCTCGGGTAGCCCGGCGGAGGAAGCAGAGACTTGGGGTCCGTCTGGGATGATGGTGGCGCGTTGTGGTTCTGGTTCTGACCCATGGAGGGTCGGCGGCGGCTACGGAGAGCTTGTCTCTCGGCCAGCTGGTTGCGGAGTGCTGACACCCTCTCCTCTTTCTGGGAAGGACAAATAGGAGAATATGTCCAGTAGGATACGTTGTGGTTGTCTTGAACACCATGCAATGTGCCAGGCTCGAGAACTCAGTCGATTATGGCCATTAGCTGGGCGAACTGTGACGAACGAATTTCAATGAAGTAAGTATCATTATTTTGAAACAAACATTTTTATGTGGGGAGTCCAAAATACGACCTATTTTGGTGTATTATATATAAATACTACTATAGAAGAAACAGTGGAATAAAAGTTGAAAGGTAACAAGAAAACGCTGCCATGTTGACTCTAAAACGCACACCGTTTTTTTTTCCTTTTTAAAACAGTTTCCGCTCAAAAAAAATAAAAATAAAAATATTCTTTTCAATTTTCAGGCTATTCCAGGCTCTATTTACTTCACATTAAAATTTGCATTTGGAACTTTTTTTTGTGTGTGTGTGGGAGGGGGGGGGGGATAGTGCATATTTGGTGTGTTTGCCATATTAAAAACAATGTTTTCTTTGACAAAAAGAGCATGAAACAAACCAAAAAATTCAACAAATTTAACAAATATGATCATTGACAGATAGATCTGACGTTGATCAGGGGCTAAGTGTTGGGCCCATTTTTACCATGAGGCCCTTTTCCACCGCAGGAACTTTTTTTTTTTAGGAACTTTCCCACTTACAATAAAGTTCCCCGTGTTTCAACCAAAAACTACCTGGTTTAGATTTCTTCTTTTAGGAGTTCCTCCTAGCTAAGTTGGACTTTTCCAAGCGCCAGGAACCTTTGTGGGGGCAGGCTGTGCTGTTGAACACAGTTCCTAAAACATGTTTTCCAAACACATGACCGCAATTGGAATGTATTCTGCGACTTGTTTATTTCTTATTTCTTGTGTATTTCTATCACAACAAACTGACAACTAAAAGAAATTAGGACGAAATGAACTTTTGAAATGCAGGAATTTTTGTGCTGAAGAACGCTGATTAGTGGAACTATTTTGGAGTGTTTTTACTCAGTCGTAGTCTGGTTTATTGTTATTTATTATTTTTACAAACTTCATGTTGATACGCGAAGTTACAAGAAGTGGACAGAGTCCTTTACACGTGTTTACAGGGGAGAATGAAGCCTTACTCTAAGCGGCGACATCAGCTACTTACTACTCTGACTTTGTTGGAACATCATCCATCCATCCATCTTCTTCCGCTTATCCGAGGTCGGGTCGCGGGTGTAGCAGCCTAAGCAGGGAAGCCCAGACTTCCCTCTCCCCAGCCACTTCGTCTAGCTCTTCCCGGGGGATCCCGAGGCGTTCCCAGGCCAGCCAGGAGACATAGTCTTCCCAACGTGTCCTGGGTCTTCCCCGTGGCCTCCTACCAGTTGGACGTGCCCTAAACACCTCCTTCGGGAGGCATTCGGGTGGCATCCTGACCAGATGCCCGAACCACCTCATCTGGCTCCTCTCGATGTGAAGGAGCAGCGGCTTTACTTTGAGTTCCTCCCGGATGGCAGAGCTTCTCACCCTATCTTAAGGGAGAGCCCCTCCACCCGGCGGAGGAAACTCATTTCGGCCACTTGTACCCGTGATCTTATCCTTTCGGTCATGACCCAAAGCTCATGACCATAGGTGAGGATGGGAACGTAGATCGACCGGTAAATTGAGAGCTTTGCCTTTCGGCTCAGCTCCTTCTTCACCACAACGGATCGATACAACGTCCGCATTACTGAAGACGCCGCACCGATCCGCCTGTTGATCTCAAAATCCACTCTTGCCCCACTTGTGAACAAGACTCCTAGGTACTTGAACTCCTCCACTTGGGGCAGGGTCTCCTCCCCAACCCGGAAATGGCACTCCACCCTTTTCCGCGCGAGAACCATGGACTCGGACTTGGAGGTGCTGATTCTCATTCCTGTCGCTTCACACTCGGCTGCAAACCGATCCAGTGAGAGCTGAAGATCCCAGCCAGATGAAGCCATCAGGACCACATCATCTGCAAAAAGCAGAGCCCTTATCCCGCGGCCACCAAACCGGAACCCCTCAACGCCTTGACTGCGCTTAGAAATTCTGTCCATAAAAGTTATGAACAGAATCGGTGACAAAGAACAGCCTTGGCGGAGTCCAACCCTCACTGTAAACGTGTCCGACTTACTGCCAGCAATGCGCACCAAGCTCTGACACTGATCATACAGGGAACTGACCGCCACAATAAGACAGTCCGTTACCCCATACTCTCTGAGCACTCCTCACAGGACTTCCCGAGGGACACGGTCGAATCCCTTCTCCAAGTCCACAAAGCACATGTAGACTGGTTGGGCAAACTCCCATGCACCCTCAAGAACCCTGCCGAGAATATAGAGCTGGTCCACAGTTCCACGACCAGGACGAAAACCACACTGTTCCTCCTGAATCCGAGGTTCGACTATCCGGCGTAGCCCCCTCTCCAGTACACCTGAATAAACCTTACCGGGAAGGCTGAGGAGTGTGATCCCACGATAGTTGGAACACACCCTCCGGTCCCCCTTCTTAAAGAGAGGGACCACCACCCCGGTCTGCTAATCCAGAGGTACCGCCCCCGATGTCCACGTGATGCTGCAGAGTCTTGTCAACCAAGACAGCCCCACAGCATCCAGAGCCTTAAGGAACTCCGGCCGGATCTCATCTACCCCTGGGGCCTTGCTGCCGAGGAGTTTTTTAACTACCTCAGCAACCTCAGCCCCAGAAGTAGGAGAGACCACCACAGATTCCCCAGGCACCGCTTCCTCAAAGGAAGACGTATTGGTGGGATTGAGGAGGTCTTTGAAGTATTCCCTCCACCGATCCGCAACATCCGCAGTCGAAGTCAGCAGATCACCATCTGCACCATACACGGTGTTTATAGTGCAATGCTTCCCCTTCCTGAGGCGGCGTATGGTGGTCCCGAATCACTTCGAAGCCGTCCGGAAGTCGTTTTCCATGGCTTCCCCGAACTCTTCCCATGTCCGAGTTTTTGCCTCCGCAAATGCTAAAGCTGCACTCCGCTTGGCCCGTCGATACCCGTCCACTGCTTCCGGAGTCCTATGAGCCAAAAGAACCCGATAGGACTCCTTCTTCAGCTTGACGGCATCCCTCACTGCTGGTGTCCACCAACGGGTTCTGGGATTACCGCCACGACAGGCACCAACAACCTTGCGGCCAGAGTTCCAATCAGCCGCCTCAACAATAGAGGCTCGGAACATGGTCCACTCGGACTCAATGTGCCGCACCTCCCTCGTGACATGTTCCAAGTTCTTGCGGAGGTGTGAATTGAAACTCTCTCTGACAGGAGACTCTGCCAGACGTTCCCAGCAGACCCTCACAATGCGCTTGGGCCTGCCAGGTCTGTCCGGCATCCTCCCCCACCATCGCAGCCAACTCACCACCAGGTGGTGATCAGTAGAAAGCTCCGCCCCTCTCTTCACCCGAGTGTCCAAAACATGAGGCCGCAAATCCGATGACACAACTACAAAGTCGATCATGGAACTGCGGCCTAGGGTGTCCTGGTGCCAAGTGCACATATGGACACCCTTATGTTTGAACATGGTGTTTGTTATGGACAATCCGTGACGAGCACAAAAGTCCAATAACAAAACACCACTCGGGTTTAGATCCGGGCGGCCATTCTTCCCAATCACGCCTCTCCAGGTTTCACTGTCGTTGCCAACATGAGCGTTTAAATCCCCCAGTAGGACAAGGGAATCACCCGGGGAGCACTTTCCAGTACTCCCTCGAGTGTACCCAAAAAGGGTGGGTACTCTGAACTGCTGTTTGGTGCGTAAGCACAAACAACAGTCAGGACCCGTCCCCCCACCCGAAGGCGGAGGGAAGCTACCCTCTCGTCCACCGGGTTGAACTCCAACGTGCAGGCTTTGAGCCGGGGGGCAACGAGAATTGCCACCCCAGCCCGTCGCCTCTCACTGCCGGCAACGCCAGAGTGGAAGAGAGTCCAGTCCCTCTCGAGAAAACTGGTTCCAGAGCCCTTGCTGTGCGTCGAGGTGAGTCCGACTATATCCAGCCGGAACTTCTCTACCTCGCGCACTAGCTCAGGCTCCTCCCCCCCAGTGAGGTGACATTCCACGTCCCAAGAGCTAGCTTCTGTAGCCGAGGATCGGACCGCCAAGTGCCCTGTCTTCGGCTGCCGCCCAGCTCCCTATACACCCGACCTCTATGGCTTCTCCCATGAGTGGTGAGCCCATTGGAGGGATGACCTACGTTGCCTCTTCGGGCTGTGCCCGGCCGGGCCCCACGGGGACAGGCTCGCCATCGTGCCCCAACTCCGGGCCTGGCTCCAGAGCGGGGCCCCGGTGATCCGCGTCCGGGCAAGGGAAATCTGAGTCCATTTAGTTGTAATACCATAGAAGTTTTTGAGCTGCTCTTTGTCTGATCACTCACCTAATATTTGATGTTGGAACATCAAATATTAACTATTTATTTTATTACATGTTGTAAAAGTAGTCAGTGACACTCCAGTAAACAGAATGCTAATGCTAACTATCTAACTCTAAAGCTAATGTGTTCGATAAACACTGACCTTTATTATTTATTTATTGTTATTTACACTTGAAATGGACCAAAAGGAATCGCCTGACCCTCATGAATTCATTATTTACAGAGAGGATGACTTTCTGACTGTTGGACAGCATTGCCAACAAAAGCCTGACTTTTTATGAACAATTCGGTACACTTTATTTTTTACATCATATTGTTTTCTGTATTGTTGCTTTGTAATTCAATTACTTACTTTTTAGTAAAATAACCGTGACCTAATATTGTCTATTTATTTACATGATAGCAGTGTAGAAACATAGTAAACCACTCCTCCATTCATCATCAGCCTGATTTTTATAAACTACCCTGAACTGTGAAATGCGGTGGAAACACAAATTAAACACTTCTACAGGAACATCTAGATCCAGGAACTAAATATTCTAGGAACCGTTTGGTGTAAGAAGGCCTATAGTTTACGTTAAATGTATCCATGGGGACGAGATGGACCCTCTGGTTGGCTTCGGCAGTCCTGGGACTCTGTCCCAAAAGAACTAAGGGGCGTTAGAACAAGCAGCTATCCAGCAAACGAAGATGCGAAAGGGGCAAATTGTTGGGCCTATTTCAGCATTGTTTTCCCAAAAACTAGCCTTGGAGACATGTCTTGAGCGTTGAAAGTAAAGTTTTTTTTTTCTTCTAAATATTCACCTTATCTTTAACACTTTTATGCCTGGGGCTTTTTTGGAATAGTAGTAGGACATTTTCTATCTCTCAAAAAATAAACTTAAGTCCAGTGTTTCTTAACCATAGGGCCTATTGCTGGGCTGTGAGTGCCCCCTGGAGGGCCGCCAAAAAATATCTGTTTTTCAGCAGTGGGCAGTTGTAATACACTTTCCCACCACTTTTAATTTAAATAAATTAAAGTACCAATGATATATATATATATATATATATATATATATATATATATATATATATATATATATATATATATATATATATATATATATATATATGTATATATATATATATATGTATACATATATATACATATATATATATACATAAATATATGTATATACCTCGAGAATATATATATATATGTATATATATATATATATATATATATATATATATATATATATATATATATACATATATATATCGCTTGGTAGAGCGGCCGTGCCAGCAACTTGAGGGTTGCAGGTTCGATTCCCGCTTCCGCCATCCTAGTCACTGCCGTTGTGTCCTTGGGCAAGACACTTTACCCACCTGCTCCCAGTGCCACCCACACTGGTTTAAATGTAACTTGGGTTTCACTATGTAAAGCGCTTTGAGTCACTAGAGAAAAGCGCTATATAAATAGAATTCACTTCACTTATTTATTTATTTATATATATATATATATATATATATATACCACATACACTAGGTCTGACGAATGCTACCAAGGCTGTTTATGGGCCCAGCTATCGAGGCCTAAACCCCCTCCGCTCTAAAGATGGACAAACCCTGCTCAAGGACGATGTAGGTATCAGTTCCAGATGGCGTGAACACTTCCAAGAGCTCCTGAATCGGAACTCCACAGTGAAGATGGAAACCATCAACCAGATTGTTCAGCTACCCATCATGGAGTATTTGGGTGATCCTCCCACCGAAAATGAGGTCCACGATGCCATCAGGAAACTGGGTAACAACAAGGCTTCCGGACCAGATGTGATACCAGCAGAAATATTAAAGCAAGGCGGACCAAAAGTCCTTTGCCACATCCACTGCCTCATTGGTAAAATCTGGGATAAGGAGGAAATCCCAGCCGAACTCAGGGACGCCCTGATTGTCACCACATTATCCCGCCTTATCTCCCTTCTTGAAGAAGGGAAATAAGGCGGACTTTGGGAACTACAGAGGCATCTCCCTCCTGTCCACAACAGGAAAAATACTGGCCCGTATTTTGGCAAACCGGTTATTGCCACTGTCAGAAGAGATCCTCCCAGAGTCCCAGTGTGGCTTTCGTTCAGCTAGGGGAACATCGGTCATTATTTTTTCAATCGTCAACTGCAAGGGGCAGTGGACTGAGAGCGAGGGACGCAAACAGACTGGACAAGCTGGTAAAGAAGGCCAGTAACGTGGTGGGAGTGGAGCTAGACTCTCTGGCGGTGGTGTCAGAGAGAAGAAGTCTAGCAAAACTCCTAGCCATTATGGACAACACCTCCCACCTACTACACTCGGAGTCCAGTTCATATACAGGACAGACGGCGGCCTCTTCAACGTGAATAGGTTCAGGGCAAAAAGCAAGGGGCTTACATCCTCCATTACAGAGCTTCAGTACGCAGATGACAATTCTCTAGTTCCTCATTCTGAGTTGGACCTCTAGAACATCACGGATGCTTATGCCAGAGCGTACCGACTCCTGGGACTTGACATCAACATAAAGAAGACTCAGATCCTATACCAACCAGCCCTTGACACACCTTCCCAACCCCCCACAATTTATGTGGACAAAAACATCTTGGAAAACGTGGAGCATTTCGCTTATCTTGGCAGTCTTCTATCAACGAGAGTTCTCATCGATGCCGAGATCCACCACCGCATAGGTTGTGCCAGCGCAGCTTTTGCCTAGCTCAGGAAAATAGTTTTTGGGAATCGGGTTATCCAGACCAACATATAGCTGTAGTTCTGCCCACTCTGCTCTACGGGGAAGATAGCTGGACCACTTACAGCAGAAACCTGAAGGCTCTGGAGCAGTACCACCAGCGATGTCTGCGCAAGATCTTCAGGATCAGCTGGGAAGATACACGCACCAACATTAGTGTTCTGAAGGAAGCTAACATGCCCAGCATCACTACAAATGTCATTAGGCACCAGCTGCGATGGACAGGCCATGTAATATGCATGACAGACAATCGCCTACCGAAACAGATGTTGTACGGACAACGCACCCAAGGGGGAAGAAGAAACGGTATAAAGACAACCTTAAAATCCACCTGAGGAAATGCTGCTTCAACCTCAACACCTGGGAGGAGGCTGCCCACCAGAGGAATTTGTGGAGCAGAATGGTCCATGAAGGCACAGCACAATTAGAAAAGGACCTCCACCGTGCCGCAGAAACCAAGAGGCAACAAAGAAAGGAGAGATCCACTACCAAAACAGCTCCTCAGACCACCACTACTACTACCACGACAATCACCCACATATGCCCCCACTGCAATAGAATATGTGGATCACGGATTGGCCTCTACAGCCACCTGAGGATCCACAGATGACCAGACCCACCAACAGGAGGACTATCATACTCGCTTCGAGTGATCACCGATGATGAGGTCTGGCGAAATTATTCTCTGCATTTGACCCAACACCCTTGATCACCCCCTGGGAGGTGAGGGGAGCAGTGGGCAGCAGTGGTGGCCACGCCCGACAAACATTTTTGGTGATTTAACCCCCAATTCCAACCCTTGATGCTGAGTGCCAAGTAGGGAGGTAATGAGTCCCATTTTTATAGTCTTTGGTATGACTCGGCCAGGGTTTGAAGTCACATTCTACCGACCTCAGGGCAGACACTCTAACCACTGAACAGGCACTTATGGCAGTAATGAGAAAATATGAAAAAAGTGGTGATACAATTATTAACAGTTTAGTTAAGAAACATATTTTCATTATTAATTTACCACAACCAATATAATTGAAATAGTTAAATTTATTTTTGTCAGTTATTTATACGTCCCAACTTATGCAGTGTATATTTGGTTAGTACTTAAAGCCCCTCTGTCGTGGAAAAGTTGGGCCCCGAGGTTAAAAAGCTTAAGAAGCCCTGCTTTAGGCCAAATATTTATGGAATATATATTAAAAAAAATATATAAAAACATAAAAAAGGTGAGAGAGTGAAGCGCAAACGTAGAAGTGTTGAGAGATAACTGTAATTGCTGGTAATGTAAATAATGTATATCATGGCGCCACCTCCTGGATGATCTTCTGTAGCTCCCTGTTCTCCCGTTCCAGCTGCCGAGACTTCTCCTCGTCGTTGTTGTTGGTAGACGAGCCCGTCTTTAGCGTGTCCTGCTGCTCCGACTGCCACTCGCCACGCGTGATGAGGCGCCGCATCTGAATCACCACGACAACAGGAAGTCGAGTTGATGTTTGCCCACACATAACCAAACAGCATTGAACAGACATTCCTGCAGGGGAGAGTTTTTCCACTCTAGTGTGTCTCTCATGCTGCTGTCGAAGCGAGAAAACAGTGTGTCAAAATAAGAGCTAAGAGCACCTTTGGCACAAAGAGCACCACTAGAGTGATGTAAGCGGAGAAGACGATAGCCAGGGCGGCGAATGCGAAGGAGGCGTCCTGCTGCGCAGAAAGGATCATGGTCACCGGAGCTGTGATCAGACACAAGACCTGCAAGGGAAGCGGACGAGCAGAGACCAGAACTATGAAGGCACGACATGGAAGGAAGAGGACGTTCCTGACTCAACGTGTTCACTCACGGCCACGTTGTAAATGGCCATCCCCACCGCCCGGTGGTCGTTAATCTTCTCCGTAGAGACAGACTTGGTCTCGTAGGCCAAAAAGATGCCGAGTAGCAGCAGCAGACCCTTGTAGCCGTAAACCACGCCTGCGGGAAAAGGGCGACATACGTGAGCTGATGATACACAGCGGCAGTAAAAGGAAGAAGAGGAAATGTCAGGTATGTTAAAATCCCGTCCTCGTGGATAGTACAGGGGGAACATTTGAATGTCGTGCAAAGGTTTTTTTATTCCAGCAATGCAACATGCAATTCAAGATATTCCTTGTCATTTTGTGATGTAAATTTCATGATTATTGTTTACAGATGATGAAAATGTTAAATAAAAAATTTCAGAAAATTGGGGGTTTCCAAAACTGTAAGCCATGATCCTCAAAATTATTAAAAAAAAAATAAAGGCTTTACTACAGTCATTCTCTTTGCATATAACGACTTTGCACTTGAAGTTAAATTAACTTTTGCACAATATCACAATTTTTTTAGTTTTACCTGTATGTGTGTGTGTGTATATATATATATATATATATATATATATATATATATATATATATATATATATATATACATATATATATATATATACATATATATATATATATATATATATATATATATATATATATATATATACATATATAAATATATATACACACATATACGTGTATTTATACAAATTTTTGCGAATATATACACACATATGCATATATATATATATATATATGTATATATATATATATATATATATATATATATATATATATATATATATATATACATACTGTATATATATATATATAAATATATATATATATATATCCTGCGCTTTGCTGCGTCTCATTTAGAAGTTGAAAGTGAGTAAGTCGAAAGTAAGAAGTCACTCAATGCCATGAAGACTGACATAGCAAGGAGAAAAAAAATGTGAGCACGTTTGAGGCCTCTTCCGGCAGTCCGTTGTTTCTTTGTGCAAAGGTTTTTTTATTCCAGCAATGCAACATGCAATTTAAGATATTCGTTGTCATTTTGTGATGTAAATTTCATGATTATGGTTTACAGATGATGAAAATGTTAAATAAAAAAATTCAGAAAATTGGGGGTTTCCAAAACTGTAAGCCATGATCCTCAAAATTATAAAAAATAAAGGCTTTACTAAAGTCATTCTCTTTGCCACCATTTTTTTGTTTTACCTGTATGTGTGTGTATATATATATATATATATATATATATATATATATATATATATATACACACACATATACGTGTATTTACACACATTTTTATGAATATATACACACATATGCATATATATATATATATATATATATATATATATATATATTTATATATATATATATATATATATATATATATATATATATATATATATATATATATATATATATATATATGTATATATCCTGCGCTTTGCTGCGTCTCATTTAGAAGTTGAAAGTGAGTAAGTCGAAAGTAAGAAGTCACTCAATGCCATGAAGACTGACATAGCACAGAGAAAAAAAATGTGAGCACGTTTGAGGCCTCTTCAGGCAGTCCATTGTTTCTTTGTGCCGCATCGTCTGCTCTCACAGAGGAAACGCTACGAGGCCCCGGCCCACTTTGTGGCCCACTTTGTGACCCACATACTGTAACCGTTCATCTTCAGTACCACTCCTATTCTTTCTTAAGAAACAAGATGCAACCAAAAGAGGAAGCAAGAATGAGTATCGCTGGCTAAGAAAGCAGAAGAAGACTCTCACCAAGCCATGTGTTCATCTTCTTTGACCTGCAGTGCTCCAACAACGGCTGGATCAGCACGTCAGAGTCCACTTTGGGGGCCTCCCTGGTGAACTTCTACTCGCATTAGCAGCAAGACCATCAGAGCATGAGAAGACACAGACATTAGAAGAGCCGGAGAAAAGCGAATAAGAGGATGGAGACATACAGGATGATGAGAGGGGCAGGGCATGAGAAGAGGGAGAAATGAAACAATACATAGATTAAAGGATGATGCATGAAAGAATGGGAAGATGGTGAAATGGGAAAATGATAGAAGGAAATGGATGTGATGATAAAATGAGAGGAAGAGCACAGGAGAAGATAAAGAGATGATAAGGTCACGGATAAATGTACAATAAGTGGGAGGATCAAAGATTAAGTGATGAGATGAGAGGATAAAAGAATGAGGTAGGGGATGATCACATGATAAGATGAGAGAAACAAAACATCAAAGAGAGAAAAGAGAATGGCGAATTAAGAGGACGAGGCAATGACAAGATGGAGGCACAATGAGAATGACAGAGGATGGCATGATTCAAAGATGATGAGAGGACATTGGCGGCATGTATGACAAGACGAGAGGTACAGGAGGACAAGATGAAGGGATGAGGAAATGACAAGATGGAGGTGTAGATTTAGAGAATTAATTGATAAAGAATTATAGGACAGAGGATGTCATGATTAAAGGATGGTGAGATGAGACAAAGAGATGAGAAAAAGATGACATGAGAGTAACATGTATGAAAAGATGAGAAGTTCAATAAAACAAGAAGACAAGATGAGGAAATGACAATATGGAGGTACAGAATGACAGAATGGAAAGGTGAACAATGACAGAGGATGACAAGATTAAAGAAAGGTGTGATGAGAAATGAAATGAGAGGATAAGGGATGTGTGTATGAGATGATGAGAGGGCGAGGAAATGACAAGATGGAGCAATGAAAGGATTTGTAGAAGAGAAATGGAGGATAGAGATTGCGAAAAGTGGGGGGGGTGATGAAAAAAGGATGATATGATGAGGACGGAATATAATCAAAAGATAGCGAGGTTAAGAGACAAGAAAAGTATGGCATTAGAGAGGTAGGAGGATGATGAAAAGGGAAAGATGGATACATGAGAGGACGGAAAGATGATCATATGAGGCGATGACGAGATGAGAGGATGAAGACACAAACGAAGAGAAGAGGATGAAGATGAGACAATGGTTGAGACATGAGAAGATGACCAGATAAGGAGAATAAAAAGAGGTGGAAAAAATGAAAGGAAAAAGAAGAACAAAAAAAGAGAAGGCAGCCATATTTGATATGAAACATGTATATAATTGATCACATCCACACTTAAATGTTTGATGCATAGATTGTTTCAATATTTTCTAAGATCCTATCATGTGCCTGCATGTATGTTCATATCAATGACAAGACATACATGCCGGTGAAACTGTTGCGCCTCCTGCTGGCTGACATGTGGTGCAGGGTAGGATATAGTGTAGGCTTCATTTATTTCAAAATGGGGAACTTCCATCCGTCCACTTTTTACTGCCTTTGCTTTTTGGGGTTGTGGGGGTTGCTGGAGCCTATTCCAGCTGGATTTGCTTATTAGACTGAAAACAATTGGATAAAATAGATTAAAAATATGTTTTACCAGCAGGGGGCAAAGTACACTGTATTAATACAGATTGATACACTTTTTGGACCTCTAAAAGTCAAAATATTATAAATTATCATCGTATTTGTGAAAGTATCTTTTTAGATGCAGCTCTTGTATCGGATTTCATTAAAGCGACACACTGTGACCTTTGACCCTTACCTCCACAGTGATGTGCAGCGGGTCCACAATTTGCCAGATGACGAGTGAGAGGAAGTCTACGGCCAGCAGCACTCCCACAGTTGCATACAGTTTCCATGGCTCCAAATGCTGCTGCGTGATGGACACATAAAGGAAACGGTTATTTTTTCTAGGTGTGTGTGTGTGTGTGTGTGTGTGTGTGTGTGTGTGTGACTTGAGCCTTAATGTATTCAGTGCCGCCATAACATCAAGGCGCTCCATTGCTAGGGTTTGATTTGTTTTACTGGCCAACACTATTGCTACTAAAAGCTGTTGTGCCTGAACGCATCAGGAAACACAAGTGATAAACACCTTCCTCCTCTTGAACGCCTCACAAAGAGTACATAGAGCACTTATACTCATCCGTATTCATAAAATATTCCACAAATATCATATTGCCGTGATTTAGGAAGTGAGAGGATGACTTATAAGTTGAAAAGTTAAACTACCATTGACAGTCACACACACTAGGTGTGGTGAAATTAACCTCTGCTTTTGACCCATCCCCTTGTTACACCCCCTGGGAGGTGAGGGGATCAGTTAGCAGCAGCGGTGGCAGCGCTGGGGAATCATTTTGGTGTTTTAATCCCCAATTCCAACTCTTGATGCTGAGTGCCAAGTATGGAGGTAATGGTTCCCATTTTTATAGTCTTTGTTATGACTCACAACCTACCAATATAAGGGCGGACACTTTAACCACGAGGCCAACAAAGACATTATGATGTGTTCAAGGCTGCCGGGAAAGTAGGAAAGATTAACATTTCAAGCTTACAATGTCTGGCAATTAAGAGGCATTTATTTGAGGTGAGGCGCTTATTTGTTCAAGTGTATATTTCACCCGACCAAGCCACTATTGAGGATGATGAGGTAAGAGGAGCAGGCCAACATGACAAGAAGGATAAGAGGATAAGAGGATGGGTACATGAGACCAACATGAGATGAGAGAATGACATGAGAAAATTGAGTAAATGAGGATGAGAATTGAAAAGTTGAGAAAAACATGACATGAGAGGATGTGGGTTGAGCAAATGATGAGAAAGAGAGATAAGAGTAACATGACATGAGAGTAGGAGGACACAAGATGGAGAGTGGAGTATTAGGTAGATGTGGGGGTGAGGAAGTAAGAGGTGACTAGATAAGAAGACACTGAAATGAGACGATAGAGAGCTCATTCCTCAGAGCTCTCTATCGTCCCAATTCAGTATCTTATGAGATGAGGAGAAAATGAGGAAAATGACAAGACGAAGTGTAGAGTATAAACTGGATTGGAGGATTAGAAGGTAGGAGGTGACAAGAGGGGAATGGTGGTTATCCAGATGCTTATTCCAATAGCAGAACTTAACAGTGCTGGTCTTGAGTTCTTTTTACCTTTTTTTTCTCTTTCTTCTCGTCTTTCTTGGTGAAGAGCGTGTGGACCCACCAGATCTTAGTGAACATGCTGCCATAGGCCAGGCTGAATCCCAGGCCGAGGAGCCACAGGCGGAACTGCAGCACAGGGCAGAGCACAGGCACTCAGCAAGTTTACAGTATTCTAGACTGCTACTAAGTATTAGTAGTAGCAATAGTACTCGTAGTAGTAGTAGATAACATTTTTTCTAGTCTCACACTCAAGAGTTATGAAGTTCCTTTTTTCCTCCCCCCCTATTGTTTTTTCTTTTCCAATCTTTTACAGGGTGCCACCCATGTGGAGACCAATCAGTTTCCTGTCCTGTCGACCCCTCGTCATGTAATATTTCTGTTTCTTGTACTGTAAACAGATATCTTTGTACTTTTCAAGTGCAACGAGAAATAAAGCATCTTGCATAATAACGTAGTATGGGCAAGCTACTTGGAAGCAATAATCACCAACATAACTTGTCACATGAAGCAAACAAAATAGCCAGAACGAGTGTGGCGAAAGGCAGGAATAAATAGCTCTCTGATTAGTGCCCGGGAGCAGTTGAGTGTCCCCATCACTAATCAGAGCGCAGGTTAAATTAATCAGCACCCATGGTAACCAAGAAATACAAAACCAGGGGTGCTGAAACAGAATTAAGGGAGTCTTAAACTAAAAGAAAACATGATCCAGGTAACGGATCATCGCAGTACCCCCACCTTAAGGACAGATTCCAGATGTGCCCAGAAAAAACAAACAGAACAAGTTCAAAATCACGGGAGAGTGGCGGGAGGACTTGGTGGTGGGGCTCCTGGTCAAGTGTCCCCGAATCCACCAGAGACGAGTCAGGTGGCGGCGGCGAGTCGAACGCCGCTGCAGCAGGCGAGGCAGCCGACCACGGAACAGCCATATCTGTGGCCTTTGAGAAGGCCCATGTGCAGGCAAAGAAGGTCGCACAGCAGGAGACGGAGAAGATGGTGGCGGTTGCACAGCAGGATATGGAGAGGATAGTGGAGTCTGCAGGCCCATTGCCGAGTGGGATTGTTCCTCCAACTGCATCTCCTTCAGCACCTTCTGGTACCAATCCTCCATCCAAACTGCGCTGTACTTCTCAGGAGGGTTCCCAGACGATCATTGCGCTGGAACTGCAAGTGAAGCAGGCAGAGGAGGCAGGACAGGCGGCAGGGGGGCAGCCTCCTCTGTTGCACAACTACGAACCCGAGCCCACCCCCTCAGGAATGAATCAGAAAAAAAATGTCCTGGTCTTTATCCATAAACCTAGTGTTTTTTTGAGGAAGGCTGACAGAATGAGGTAGGAAAAAAACCTTGCTGCGTGACGTCATCCCAACACGCCGGTATTCTGACGTCATCGGGTCGCGTACTGATCTCGCTAACAGCCCAAGCAGTGAAATGTTTGGCAAAATGATGAATGGGATTAACAAACATCGGCAGCGAGGAAGACAAGTCTGTTTGCAGCTTGCTTGGATCCGGAGGAGGAGCTTGAGGGGTCTGCACATCCTGTCAGCGAGTCGAAGTCTTCCTGGATGGCCTCCGCATTCACCGGCGCGTCTGAGAAGGCTTTGTGGGGACCAGCGAACCCTCGGGACTCCACATAAGACCATCAATCTCCTCGGGAGAATAGCGGAGGGTCTCCGCTTCCATCGCCCTTAGCTCCATCCACGTCTCCTCGTACAGTTCCTCCATGTCCGCTGTAGGGAAACTTTTTGCTGGCTGTTTTGTGTTACGGTTGGGTCGCATGTTAATGCGTGGATCGTTTCCCCAAGATGCAGAAAGACCGCCGGAAGCAGTGTGCAGGTAGGACCAAGAGACCAGCCAAGAAACACAAACCTAGGGCTGCTGAAACAGAACTAAGGGAGTCTTAAACTAAAACAAAACATGATCCGGGCAACAATATTGTCACAATAATAGTATAATGGTATAACATTATAGTAGTAGTATAATAATAGTAGTACAATAGTATAGTATTATAAGGATATAGTAGTAGTATTCTAATATAGTAGTAGTATAATAGTGCAGTTGTATTATGATATAGTAGTAGTATAATGGTATAGTAGCAAAATAATATAGTAGTATCATGATTGTATAAATGGGCTTCACGGTGTCAGAGGGGTTAGTGCGTCTGCCTCACAATACGAAGTTCCTGCAGTCCTGGGTTCAAATCCAGGCTCGGGATCTTTCTGTGTGGAGTTTGCATGTTCTCCCCGTGAATGTGTGGGTTCCCTACGGGTACTCCGACTTCCTCCCACTTCCAAAGACATGCACCTGGGGATAGGTTGATTGGCAACACTAAATTGGCCCTAGTGTGTGAATGTGAGTGTGAATGTTGTCTGTCTATCTGTGTTGGCCCTGTGATGAGGTGGCGACTTGTCCAGGGTGTACCCCGCCTTCCGCCCGATTGTAGCTGAGATAGGCGCCAGCGCCCCCCGCTACCCCAAAAGGGAATAAGCGGTAGAAAATGGATGGATGGATGATTGTATAATAATATAGTAGTCGTATAATAGTATAGTAATATAATATTGTAGTGGCAGTATAAGATAATATTAATATAATTATATTGTAGTATTATAATAATGTAATATTGTAGTGGTAGTATAATATAATATTAATATAATTATATTGTAGTAGTATAATAATATAATATTGTAGTGGTAGTATAATAGTTTAGCATTATAGAAATCTTCCTCCAGTGTTAAAAAGTCATTCCTGCCTGGTGGCTCTCATGCATCAGTCACTGACTGGCATTTATTAACAATCAAATCTAATAATGAAAAAAAGTCAATGTTAATTTAAGAGCAGAGAGATGTCTTTCTGGTGCAGCGTGTGCGCATGAATATTACACTTTTGGATATGAAGCATCTGCTCTCATTGGCCCAAAGATGGCTCAGTAATTACGCGCTCAGGTTGGACATCCCAAAGAAAGCAAAGGCTGATTTAAGTGCTAAAGCAATTCAGACTTTGGACTTTTATTACGTTTGTACTTTTCTACAGAGCCAAGTGAATGTTCCAATAAAACACATGAGGAACGGGGAAATCAGCAAGTTGGAGGCCTTGGATGGAATTTTTATTTTGTATTTTGTTGAATGCCAATGACGACATTGGTAGCATTAATTCCAATAAGTCGCACATTCAAGCCTTCAGATGTTTGTTTTTTTATCAGCCGTGAAGCTGTTTAGGAGTTTTGCATTAAAATAACACATTTTCTCATTGAATGACATCATGCTTTTTAAATGACTTTGTACACCTGCATAATGACAATATCATATTATAGTAATACATTGTTTGGTGTTACCTGGCAGACGACAGGGAACTGCGAGCGGTGTACGTGGTGGCCGTCGATGCCAAGCGGGAAGACAGCAGCAAGCGCCATCATACAGCCAGCTGCCGTCATGTTGTTCAGGTAGGGCTGGGAGTTCTGGATGTAGCTGATGAAGAAACATTTGAGAAGATCCGAGGTATGAACAGAAAAGCACCATATTGTTTCTTACTGTGTAATGCAGGGCTGTCAAAAGTGCAGCCGGCGGGCCATTTTAAAAATATCATAACAAAAAAAAAAAGACACATTGGAATAAAAGAGCAAACGTGTAATGTAACATTGCAATATTTAAATAACGCAAAGCTGCCATGCTGACTGTTTGTTCCTTGAAACTGTCATTGATGGGAAAAAATAATACAAACTTATTGACGAATTGCTCTGTAGATTATTTAAAGCAGTAGTTCTCAATCTTTTTTCAACCAAGTACCATATTAGAAAACTTTTGGCTCTCCGAGTTCCAGCGTAATGTCCAACATTAAAATTCAGTAGCGTAGTAGGCCAAAGTATTCATTAAAGCAGAGGTTTTATTTAACAAGTATATTTAATATTTTTGGCCACTGTAACATTACACACAGTTTAAAGAGTAACACTGTGTTTGAATATTGGACAATAAAACACTGTACTTTAATAAAGTGATTATTTTATGTACCACTAGATGGAGCCCATGTACAAATCACTGATCTCGAGATTTAAGCCTTGAAAGTAAAAATAATAAAATATATTCATATATGATTTGTTTTAAACCCTTTTATGAACTGGAGGCCCAAAACCTTTAGTCTGATTTTTTTAAAACTGTCTATGTTGAAAAAATATTAATGAATCAAAAGCAATGTGGTTATGAATTATTTACATATTGAAGGCCCCAATTAGTTGACATCAACGATTGCATTTTGAAAAATGTCTTAGGGAAATTATTGCATATTTAGTTTTTGCCAGGTAAAATGGGATTTCTTTGAAAAAATGGGCAAAAAACATTACAGAAAAAGTAAAACTTTAAGGCAACGGATAGATCTGAAGTTGATCTATAGATATTTAAATGTTGAATGTAAAAAAAAAATATATATATATACATCAATCCATCCATCATCTTCCGCTTATCCGAGGTCGGGTCGCGGGGGCAACAGCCTAAGCAGGGAAACCTAGACTTCCCTCTCCCCAACCACTTCGTCTAGCTCTTCCCGAGGGATCCCGAGGCGTTCCCAGGCCAGCCGGGAGACATAGTCTTCCCAACGTGTCCTGGGTCTTCCCCGTGGCCTCCTACCGGTTGGACGTGCCCTAAACACCTCCCTAGGGAGGCGTTCGGGTGGCATCCTAACCAGATGCCCGAACCACCTCATCTGGCTCCTCTCGATGTGAAGGAGCAGCGGCTTTTCTTTGAGTTCCTCCCGGATGGCAGAGCTTCTCACCCTATCTCTAAGGGAGAGCCCAGCCACACGGCGGAGGAAACTCATTTCGGCCGCTTGTACCCGTGATCTTATCCTTTCGGTCATGACCCAAAGCTCATGACCATAGGTGAGGATGGGAACGTAGATCGACCGGTAAATTGAGAGCTTTGCCTTCCGGCTCAGCTCTTTCTTCACCACAACGGATCGGTACAACAGCCGCATTACTGAAGACGCCGCACCGATCCGCCTGTCGATCTCACGATCCACTCTTCCCTCACTCGTGAACAAGACTCCTAGGTACTTGAACTCCTCTACTTGGGGCAGGGTCTCCTCCCCAACCCGGAGATGGCATTCCACCCTTTTCCGGGCGAGAACCATGGACTCGGACTTGGAGGTGCTGATTCTCATTCCGGTCGCTTCATACTCGGCTGCGAACCGATCCAGCGAGAGCTGAAGATCCCGGTCAGATGAAGCCATCAGGACCGCATCATCTGCAAAAAGCAGGGACCTAATCCTGCGGTTACCAAACCGGAACCCCTCAACGCCTTGACTGCGCCTAGAAATTCTGTCCATAAAAGTTATGAACAGAATCGGTGACAAAGGACAGCCTTGGCGTAGTCCAACCCTCACTGGAAATGTATTCGACTTACTGCCGGCAATGCAGACCAAGCTCTGGCACTGATCGTACAGGGAGCGGACCGCCACAATAAGACAGTCCGATACCCCATACTCTCTGAGCACTCCCCACAGGACTTCCCGAGGGACACGGTCGAATGCCTTCTCCAGGTCCACAAAGCACATGTAGACTGGTTGGGCAAACTCCCATGCACCCTCAAGAACCCTGCGGAGAGTATAGAGCTGGTCCACAGTTCCACGACCAGGACGAAAACCATACTGTTCCTCCTGAATCCGAGGTTCGACTATCCGGCGTAGCTTCCTCTCCAGTACACCTGAATAAACCTTACCGGGAAGGCTGAGGAGTGTGATCCCACGATAGTTGGAACACACCCTCCGGTCCCCCTTCTTAAAGAGAGGAACCACCACCCCGGTCTACCAATCCAGAGGTACCGCCCCCGATGTCCACGCGATGCTGCAAAGTCTTCTCAACCAAGACAGCCCCACAGCATCCAGAGCCTTAAGGAACTCCGGGCGGATCTCGTCCACCCCTGGGGCCTTGCCACCGAGGAGCTTTTTAACTACCTCAGCGACCTCAGCCCCAGAAATAGGAGAGAGTCCACCACAAATTCCCCAGGCACTGCTTCCTCATAGGAAGACGTGTTGGTGGGATTGAGGAGGTCTTCGAAGTATTCCTTCCACCTATCCACAACATCCGCAGTTGAGGTCAGCAGAACACCATCCGCATCCAGAATCGCTTCGAAGCCGTCCGGAAGTCGTTTTCCATGGCTTCCCCGAACTCCTCCCATGTCCGAGTTTTTGCCTCCGCGACCGCTGAAGCTGCACACCGCTTGGCCTGTCGGTACCTGTCCACTGCCTCCGGAGTCCTATGAGCCAAAAGGACCCGATAGGACTCCTTCTTCAGCTTGACGGCATCCCTCACCGCTGGTGTCCACCAAGGGGTTTTAGGATTGCCGCCCCGACAGGCACCAACTACCTTGCGGCCACAGCTCCGATCGGTCGCCTTGACAATAGAGGTGCGGAACATGGTCCACTCGGACTCAATGTCCAGCACCTCCCTCGTGACATGTTCAAAGTTCTTCCGGAGGTGGGAATTGAAACTTTGTCTGACAGGAGACTCTGCCAGACGTTCCCAGCAGACCCTCACAATGCGTTTGGGCCTCCGAGGTCTGTCCGGCATCCTCCCCCACCATCGCAGCCAACTCACCACCAGGTGGTGATCGGTAGAAAGCTCCGCCCCTCTCTTCACCAGAGTGTCCAAAATATAAGGCCGCAAATCCGATGACACAACTACAAAGTCGATCATGGAACTGCGGCCTAGGGTGTCCTGGTGCCAAGTGCACATATGGACACCCTTATGTTTGAACATGGTGTTTGTTATGGACAAACTGTGACGAGCACAAAAGTCCAATAACAAAACACCACTCGGGTTCAGATCCGGGTGGCCATTCTTCCCAATCACGCCTCTCCAGGTTTCACTGTTTGGTGCATAAGCACAAACAACAGTCAGGAATCGTCACCCTACCCGAAAGCGGAGGGAGGCTACCCTTTCGTCCACCGGGTTGAACTCCAACGTACAGGCTTTGAGCCGGGGGGAAACAAGAATTGCCACCCCAGCCCGTCGCCTCTCACTGCCGGCAACGCCAGAGTGGAAGAGGGTCCAATCCCTCTCGAGAGAACAGGCCCGGCCACCAGGCGCTCGCCATCGTGCCCCACCTCCGGGCCTGGCTCCAGAGGGGAGCCCCGGTGACCCGCGTCCGGGCGAGGGTAATCTGGGTCCATGCTTTTTCTTCTTCATAAAGGTCTTCGAGCTGCTCTTTGTCTGATCCCTCACCTAGAACCTGTTTGCTTTGGGAGACCCTATATATATATATATATATATATATATATATGTATACATGTATATATGTATACATATATATATACATATGACTTATTTTTAACACTTTAATGACTGAGACGGCAGGAAGGTCCTGAGTAGTCCTGGGTTCAATCCCGGGCTCGGGATCTTTCTGTGTGGAGTTTGCATGTTCTCCCCGTGACTGTGTGGTTTCCCTCCGGGTACTCCGGCTTCCTCCCGCCTTCAAAGACATGCACCTGGGGATAGGTTGAACGGCAACACTAAATTGGCCCTAGTGTGTGAATGTAAGTGTGAATGTTGTCTGTCTATCTGTGTTGGCCCTATGATGAGATAGCGACTTGTCCAGGGTGTACACCACCTTCCGCCTTGTTGTAGCTGAGGCTCCAGCGACCCCACAGGGAATAAGCGGTAGAAATGGATGGGTGGATGGGCTTTCTTTGAAAAATTTGGGAATATAACATAAAAATAATAATAATAATGGCGATGGATAAATCTGAAGTTGATCCATAAAATGTCTATTCAACTGGCGGTCCGCGGGCCACATTCGGCCCGCCAAAGCTTTTCATTTGGCCCGCTGAAGATCACCCAACTACAATATGCTTGATGAAACCATTCAAACAAGGGTCAATTATGTATACAGTACTCCTGCCACCCCTCTGGGGTCAACAGTGTGTTGAGTAAAAAACTACCCATAAAACGCTTAAAAAAATCTAAATATATTGCAAAAATTGGACTTTAAACAACGACTGGACAACAGAATATGAATGTTCTGCTCCAAAGAAGTGCTTGAGTCATTGTTTTCTGGCGGACCTTTGAATTGACTCAAAATGGACTCAAGACACATAAGTTAACTTCATGATTTGTCATTAAACATGGGCTACAGCCAAAAAATAATGATGCAACTTTCTTATGACACACAGCAAAAAGTCTTGCCTGTCAAAGTTGTCCCATCAGGTGGCGGTTTGACAGCGATCGTATCCAAAACAGCTGACTTGTCATTAGCGCCGGCGGGAGTGTCGCAAAGCCCAATTTGATGTGTCTTTTTATTAATGTTGAGTGAAAATAGCAGCATGTTTACTTTCAAACATACATTATGTCCTCTTATAATGTGTTTAAAGGGCAGCAAGGCAGTGTTGTTGAGCTTGAAAGTGACAGCGTACAACCGTGGCGTCATCACAAGTCTCCGCTGAGTGGAGAGTTTTGGATCCTTACACTTTGGTCTGCGTTTTTTAGGACAAAAGTATGCGTCGGCGTTTGGACAAGAGGCCTAAACTGCCTATAAGTATGCGTTTATTAAGTATTTGTGTTCTGTGACATGGCCTTAACGAGGCAAAATGCCGTAAAAAAAAAAATTAACGACGCCTTGACTCAGCGAAAATTCCACGAATATATTTTGTAATCGAATTATTCAAGTTCCACCAGTAATCGTGTCAGCTCTACATACACTGTTTGGTGTGTGGATGTTGTGTAATTGCTATATGTGTAAACATTTGTAGTTTATTGTGTGAATATATTAACACTAAACCTTCTATTTTATTGTGTAAAATACACAATATCCCTTCCATTGTGTAAGATACACAATGGACGTTATACTTTTGTGTTTATTTTGTCTTTATATTTTCAATCTTACACTCCTAAATGAAGGAAGAAGTGTAAAGAAACAAACCTAAGGAAGGAAGAACAATCCTCAACAAAAACTGGATCTTCTGTGTCTTCATACTGTTAACAAGCTGCACATGCTAAAACTGAGTAGCGAGGGCAGAATAATGGATTTATTGACAGTGCGGTGTGAAAGCCGATGTGTTTACTTGCAATTAGGTAAACACAGTCTCAAAGAAATATAACCTGCGGAGGCACTTTCTGATGAAACATCCACATTACGATGTCTGGCCCCTGAAACCTTGGGCTCTTTAAACTGCGGCTCTCTACATTCTATAGTTGAATAGCCCTGCTCAATAACTACTTAAATGTTAGAAAAAAATATCAATATATGACTTATTTTTAACACTTTAATGACTGTGACCCTTTATAGGCCCTGAGGACTTTTTAACAGTCACCAAAATTGAGGGAAGCCCTTATGGTTTTGAAAATGAAAAATAACAAAAAGGTCCCTGGATGCTTTCATTTTTCAGTGTCCGGTCCTCAATGGAAAATGCTTGGACACCCCTGGTCTAATGTGTCTACACGCACGCAGGCACGCATTGTGGCGCTGGCCCTGCATCAACATTGGCTACCTGTGAAACAGCTTTAATTCCATTACATAGCAAGAATGCAGGATTGTCAGTACAGTAAAAGAAAAGATTGCACATTGCCATGCAACAGCAGGAGCTGGCTTTCTTGGTGCATTTTGGGGCATATTACAAAGTATAAACAACCGAGTGCGCCAAACTAAAGGAGAAAACTACATTGTTTGCTGTTAATTTAAGGAAGGCAGACTGCTGATCAAACTCCCGCAGTCAGCCAGCGACATCGACATTCCTGATGAAAAATGGATTCAACTAAGCAAACAAAGTAAGAATCTTCCTATTGCATTGTTGTAAACAGCCACAGTGTATCACATCCTCAGCCACATCCTCCTCGTATGAAAGTTGCTCAACAGAACAGTATCAACAACAAAGTTAGATTAATTGGGAAATTTTCTGCTTATTACAAATTAAAGGGCTCTTCAACTAAAGTGATCAGAGACCCAAGGACCTTATCTCTTGACTTTTAATTTTTATTAAGTGAACACTGTCAATAATAGACTCCGAATTTCAATTGTAAATAATGTAAATAATAGCAATAAAGCTATACATCCAATCTAACGCAATATGTTAACACTGGTCAAAGATCTTCTAGACCAGTGGTCTCCAACCTTTTTGTATCCGCGGACCGGTCAACGCTTAATAATTTGTCCCGCGGCCCGGGACAAATCCCTTTTTTTTTCTTTTTTTTTTTTTCTTCTTTGTCATGAAAAAGGGACGTTTTTGTCATGAAAAAGGGATTTTTTTGTGGTTGATGCACTATTTGTAAGTGTATATTGTGTTTTTTATGTTGATTTAATAAAAAAAATATGTATATATATTTTTTTTATAAAAAATTCTTCTGCGGCCCGGTACCAATCGTGGTGGTTGGGGACCACTGTTCTAGACAACAGGATTGTTCTACTGTTTTTGAAGACAAACAAAAAAAAAACGCAGGTCAACAATATTCTATACAACAGGAGGGATCTGCTGTTTTTAAGAATCCACTGAAAAACCACGAGTCAAAGATCATCTGTATGACAGAAGTGATCTGATGTTTTAAAAGACTACTGCGAAGACAGTCAAATATCCTCTATATGACAAGAGTGATCTGATATTTTTAAGGACTACTGCAAAACAGTCAAAGGTCCTCTATATAACAGGAGTGTTTTGATGATTTTAAGGACTACTGCAAAAATAATAGTCAAATACCTTTTTATATGACAGAAGTGTTCTGATGTTTTAATGATTACTGCAAAACAGTCAAAGATCCTTAATATGACAGGAGTGATTTAATGCTTTTAAGGACTACTGCCAAAACATTCAAAGATCCTCTATATGACAGGAGTGATCTAAGGTTTTTAAGGACTACTACAAAAACAGTCAAAGATCCTCTATGTGACAAGGGTGAGCTAATGTTTTTAAGGACTACTGCAAAACAGTCAAAGATCATCTACAGCAGGGGTGTCAAACTCAAATACAGAGTGGGCCAAAATTTAAAACGGAACAAAGCCGCGGGCCAAGGTTGAAGAAATTCACCTTTTAATAGGGATCCAAACAAGTTTTGCATTGAATATTGAACAAGTAAGGCTTATATAACTTTGTAGTGACATGCAAAGTCGAGTTTAAAACTATCCATCCATCCATCCATCCATTTCCTACTGTTTGTCCCTTCTGGGGTTGCTGGAGCTTATCTCAGCTGCATTCAGGCGGAAGGCAGGGTACACCATGGACAAGTCGCCACCTCATCACAGGGCCAACACAGATAGGCAGACAACATTCACACTCACATTCACACACTAGGGCCAATTTAGTGTTACCAATCAACCTATCAATAATAATTTAAAAATATCAATGGCATATCAAATAAAATGTAAATAAAAATTGGGGGGGCGGGCCGGGTTTGGTGGTAGCAGGGGTGTATATTGTAGCGTCCGGAAGAGTTAGAGATGCAAAGGGGTTCTGGGTATTACGTGTGTTACGGTGCAGATGTTCTCCCGAAACGAGTTTGTCATTCTTGTTTGGTGTGGCTTCACAGTGTGGTGCATATTTGTAACAATGTTAAAGTCGTTTATACGCCCACCCTCAGTGTGACCTGTATGGCTGTTGATTAAGTATGCCTTGCATTTATTCGTGTGTGTTAAAGCCGCAGATATGTGACTGGGCCGGCACGTTGTTTCTGTGGCGGAAAAGCGGACGTGACTACAGGTTGTAGAGGACACTAAAGACAGTGCCTTCGAGGCACGCCCCCAATATTGTTGTCCTAGTGGAAATCGGGAGAAATTTGGAAGAATTGTTGCCCCGGGAGATTTACGGGAGGGGCAGTGAAATTCGGGAGAGTTGGCAAATGCGTTGTTACAACGGCACCGCCCCTGTACAATACCGGCGGGCCAGCTCTAATCTTAATTTAATATTACCTCAAGGGCCAAATGAAATTACACGGCGGGCCAGAGTTTGACACCCATGATCTACAGTATATGACAAAGAGTGATCTAATGTTTTTAAAGAGTGTTCTGATATTTTTAAGGACCTACTGCAAAACCACTAAACAAAGAAGTTTCAAAATGACAGAAGTGCAGTGCTGTTTTTAAGGAGTACTCCAAAAACACAAGTCAAATATATCCTCTATATGACAGGAGTGGTCTGCTGTTTTTAAGTAGTACTGCAAAAACACTGGTCAAAGAATATTTATATAGCAGCAGTTTTCTGATGTTTTTAAGGACCTACTGCATAAACATTAGTCAACTATCATCTATATGAATTGAGTGTTCTGATGTTTTTAAGAAATACTGCAAAAACTCTGGTCATTTTTTTTTCTTCTTTGTCATAAAAAAGGGACTTTTTTGTCATGAAAAAGGGAGGTTTTTGTGGTGTTTGCACTAATTGTAAGTGTATATTGTGTTTTTTATGTTGATTTAATAAAAACAAAAACTTTTTTTTTTTTAAATAAAAAATTCTTCTGCACTATATGACACGAGTGTTCTGCTGTTTTTAAGGACTTACTGCAAAAACAGTAGTCAAAGATCCTCAATATGACAGGAGTGCTCTGATATTTTTAAAGAAGACTACAAAAATCATCTATATCAGTGGTCCCCAACCACCGGGCCGCGATTGGTACCGGGCCGCAGAATAATTTTTTATTATTATTTTTTAAATTTGTATTAAATAAACATAAAAAACACAATACACTTACAATTAGTGCACCAACCCAAAAAAACTCCCTTTTTCATGACAAAAAAAAAAAAAAAAAAAGAATCCCACCTCCCCCGCCCAAATTATCGAGCGTCCGCAGCTACAAAGAGGTTGGGGCATGGCCGGCTCTACGCAGGGGCAAGAGGGGGCAGAGCCCCCTTAAATAAATGTCTTGCCACCTCAAATCAAAATTTGAGAAATCAAATTTTAATAAACTCACAAAATTACTACATTACAAGTTGACAAAATTATCTGCACTAGCGGAAAAATCCACCGAAAAAGGGACACACACGATATAGTAATGTCGGCTTCCCTCTCATCCCTGCCTCCGCTGTGCATGTATTCAACATTCCACAGGCTGCGCAGCAGACACACACCCGCTCAGGCGCACACACCCCTCAGCCCTCAGTAAACATCCAATCACTGTTGCAGTATGAAAGTAAAAGAAAAGGAAAAGTTGTCTACATTTATCATATACTTGTTAGGATGGGTGTATTTGTGTAGTCTTATCTGTCATAAACACGTTTATCGTCGCGGACTTTCGTTGCTACGGAGTTCCTTTTTTTTTTTTTTTTATTACTTTTTTTTTTTTAACAACTTGACAAGAGCAGTGACAGCGGAGGCTCTGAGCAGCAGTGGTTTGGAAGGCAGAGAGCCTCCACTGTCCCTGTAACAAGCTGCAAGTCATGATCTTTTTCTTCTATGTCCCACTCTCCCTTGTGGAGGGGGTCCGGTCCGATCCGGGGGCCATGTACTGCTTGCCTGTGTATCGGCTGGGGACATCTCTGCGCTGCTGATCCGCCTCCGCTTGGGATGGTTTCCTGCTGGCTCCGCTGTGAACGGGACTCTCGCTGCTGTGTTGGATCCGCTTTGGACTGGACTCTCGCGACTGTGTTGGATCCATTGTGGATTTTAACTTTCACAGTATCATGTTAGACCCGCTCGACATCCATTGCTTTCCTCCTCTCTAAGGTTCTCATAGTCATCATTGTCACCGACGTCCCACTGGGTCATTATTGTCACCGATGTCCCACTGGGTGTGAGTTTTCCTTGCCCTTATGTGGGCCTACCGAGGATGTCGTGGTGGTTTGTGCAGCCCTTTGAGACACTAGTGATTTAGGGCTATATAAGTAAACATTGATTGATTGATTTATGATGCTGTTAATGACGGTAAAAATGAAACATAAGGTATATATCCTGCTTAGCAGTCCTCCTCTGCTGTCCTCTGTTCAGAGCGGAGTCCCTAGCAACGGCCCGTTTTACTTAGCAACGGTCTGGCAATCGACTGCTGGAATTCCTTTTCTGTTGTTTTTCTTGTAATTCTACATAGTCAACCTTTAATGTTTCAATCTACATTTTGTAATAAACAAATTATAAGTTTCATTTAATATGACCAAGACACCTAAACACAAAAACACTGCCGTTTTCATCAATTTACAAGCAAGTGGGCAACACACATACATTGGAGTGAATGGGTTTTGTGCCCAGATGAGTGCCCACGTCCACTGCATGTGACAAACTGAAGACAAGTGACCTGTGTCTGACAGACCCCTACGTAAAGCCCCGCCCCAGGCTGTAGTCCTGTACTGTTGTTGTTTTTCTTCATGTAATCACAGCGGGTTTTTTCTGTTGTTGTTCAAGCTTAAGGTAGAAAAGCGCTACACAAATACAACCCATTTATCATTTATTTACTTATTTTCTGCTCCAGCAGCTCACAAAGAGAAAGTTAATGCTCTGTAATGCATCCATTTTTCAGAGCATTTAAAAAGTCTAGTCCTGCTCCTGCATGTAGTAATAGCAATGATGCTACTGCTAGTACATCAGGGACAGCAGCTAGCAATACTGCACCTTTAGCACCAGCAAGCACTGTTTCTCCTGCACCAGCTCCCTCCGTCCCCCCAATAAGCGCTCCCCCAAAGCAGCCTGCTCAGCTACCCTTAAATGGCAACGCACCATCTCAGCTAATACTGGGTGGCTACCCAAAGCGTGCATTTGGTACAACATTAAGATCATTCAATCCTGCCTGGTACCGCACACGACCATGGCTAGAGTATTCTGTGGTGCGAGACGCCTGCTTCTGTTTCCCCTGTCGGAAATATGGCAGCGCTGTTAATGTTTCCCCCCCTGAGGGATTGCCAGCTTATTGTGGTGTGGATATGTTTCTTTAACTTTTTATTCATAGCTGTATGTAGAAGTGTCTGGTTGTATCTGCTGCTTTAATGTCTTTAATGTCCTCTGTGTTCTTTGATGTTTGATGTTTCCCTCTTACACACATGTAAGAGGGATGTGTACTATGGCTATGAGTTGTTGTTTTTTCCCTTGGCCTCAGTCTGCACCCCCTCTCCAGGGCCCAGGCTAAGACCGATTTTTATTTTATTTTATTTTAATCTTCTATTTTTTTCCACCATCCCCCTCCTCCCTTGTTTACCTGTATCTCATCTTTTTTGTAAGGGGCGCTAGAAGCCGGCAGACCCGTCAGCGATCCTGTTCTGTCTCCCTGTAATGTTTGTCTGATCTTGAATGGGATTGTGCTGAAAATTTTAATTTTCCTGAAGGAACTCTCCGACGGAATAAATAAAGTACTATCTAATCTAATCTATCTAATCTATCTAATCTAATATAAGCATGCCTAGAACCGCCCCTGGGTTGGGGACTACTGCTCTAAATGACAGAAGTGTTCTGATGTGTTAAAGGGGAACATTATCACCAGACCTATGTAAGCGTCAATATATACCTTGATGGGGCAGAAAAAAGACCATATATTTTTTAACCGATTTCCGAACTCTATTTTGGCGAATTAAACGCCTTTCTGTTTATCGCTCTTTTTGCGATGACGTCCGAACGTGACGTCTCCGAGGTAATACAGCCGCCATTTTCATTTTCAACACATTACAAACACCGGGTCTCAGCTCTGTTATTTTCCGTTTTTTCGACTATTTTTTGGAACTTTGGAGACATCATGCCTCGTCGGTGTGTTGTCGGAGGGTGTAACAACACTAACAGGGAGGGATTCAAGTTACACCACTGGTCCGAAGATGCGAAAGTGTCTGCCACCAGACCCCCATTGAATGTACCAGAGTGTCTCCACATTTTACCGGCGATGACAGACAAGGCAAAGAGATGTATGGAAAACCTGCAGATGCATTTGCAACGATAAAGTCAACGAAATCACAAAGGTGAGTTTTGTTGATGTTGACTTATGTGCTAATCAGACATATTTGGTTGCGGCGTGACTGCCAGCTAATCGATGCTAACATGCTATTTACCAGCGTTGCTAAGGCAGACATGGCACAGAGATGTATGGATAACCTGCAGATGCATTTGCAACTATAAAGTCAACGAAATCACAAAGGTGTGTTTTGTTAATGTTGACTGCCAGCTAATCGATGCTAACATGCTTTACCGGCGGTGCTAAAGCAGACATGGCACAGAGATGTATGGATAACCTGCAGATGCACTTGCAACTATATTACGTTTCCTTCCACCCACATTTAATGCGAAAAAAACACTTACCAATCGACGGATTTAAGTTGCTCCAGTGTCACAAGATGTGAAAGTCTGATCGTTTGGTCCGCACATTTTACCGGCGATGCTAACGCAGCTATTCGGCCATGCTATGGCTATGAATAACGTCAATAGCTATTCGCTCAAATGCTTCAGTTTCTTCTTCAATACTTTCATACTCCAACCATCCGTTTCAATACATGCGTAATCTGTTGAATCGCTTAAGCCGCTGAAATCCGAGACTGAATCCGAGCTAATGTCGATATATATTGCTGTGGTATTCGCCGTTGTTTGTTTACATTGGCAGCACTGTATGACGTCACAGGGAAATGGATAGTCGCATCGAAAATAGGGAAAATCAAGCACTTTAAAGCTTTTTTTAGGGATATACGGTGACCGGTAAAATTTTGAAAAAAACTTCAAAAAATACAACAAGCCACTGGGAACTGATTTTTATTGTTTTTAACCCTTTTGAAATTGTGATAATGTTCCCCTTTAAGGACTACTGCAAAAACAGTCAAAGATCCTTTGCTATGTGGTTTTAGAGAATCTTTGACAAATATGCTGGCCGGTCCCAAGTTTTAATCAGAAATACTTCAATAATTCCAAAGAGAAATTAAGATCTGAAACTGAACTGAACGGTTAACGAGCAATGGGTTTATTCTCTCACTGTACCAACTTTTAAATTAATCTTGCACTTAAACATAACTGATGTTAGCAAAACAGGTTTGAAAAAGAGGTTCTTTATTTTTCTGAAGCTGCTGCGTCTCCCAGGAGAGGGCATTGCATGCCTCACACTGGCCTGGATTAAACTAAGCAAATAGTTTTTTTCTGCAATGACTGCAAAGGCCTTGTTTCAGACCACTATTACTACAATGTTTCCCTAAATGAATCCTGCCTTTATTAATGATATGATGCAATTTAAAAGTTACTCAACAAAGCAATCAAGTTTAGGTCAGTGGGTGAAAGTGTTGCAGCCATCATGGTAAGTGTCCACGATACAAGTCTGCAGGTGGCGCCGTAAACATCTGGAACTTTTTCTTTCCCGATGACTTATTTTTTGTGAGTGGTCTCGGCCAGTGATTCCCAAACTGTGGTACGCTGACTCCATCTCGTGGTACGCCAAAAAATCTATTGATTAAAGCACAATGTTTTATTTTCCTATATTCCGTGTTACCGTTTAAACTGTGTGTGATGTTACAGTGGCCAAAATGATCTATTAGTGAAATGAAACGTCTTATTTTTATGAATAATAGGGCCTACTACGCTATTGTATTTTAATGTTGGTACTTGGATTGCCAAGTGTTTTCTGATGAAAACAGTTTGAGAACCACAGGTGTAGGCAAAATTATGATTATTTCCGTACATACAGTACATAGGGCATCACAGAGACCAGACCAAAACCTAGCAAAATAATTTTCCATAGAGACCTGAGACTGCAGGCAATCAGGTCTGTAAACATGTCACAAATTAGCGTCATTAGACCACATAACCATTTCTGACAAGCTTAAACTGTCCAATTGGTCAAATTGATCGCCGTCTGTGTGCGTGTTTAAACTCGGAGCAGCCTAATGGAAAAATCAGATTTGATCCGACTGATTCCGGCCTGTCGATCTGCTTCTTGTGTGAAATTGTGTGTGAAATCTCATCAAAGCCGAGGGGGGGGGGTCCTCTGGAGGAAGAAACTCCTGAAAGCTTCTGATGAGCTTACCAACCTTTTGGACCTGAGACGGATCTGACCAGGTCAAACATAAATATAGCATGTCAGGAAGCCCACGTGGATTACAACCGCAAGTCCTACAGTCTTCAAAAGGCATCTTTAAAAAAAAGATTTCAGTCTGGGGCTGCTCAATACTAGCTCAGCCACACTGAAGCTAGCCAATTTTTGAACTCTGAGGTCAAAAATGGAAAGAAATGAGGTTGAATATCTGCGCAGTACTTAAGTTTCCCCAACTTTGACTAGCATCACATCCTGCAGGACCTCGCAGCAGCCTCTCAAACTGGCACATCGCAGATTTAAACATCTCCCGTCCATTCTTACCGCACGTTGCTGTTGTAGATGTTGAAGGTCAGACACACGATGCCCAGCAGGATGCCAAGGCCGGCGAAGACCGACACAGCGGCAAACAGCTTCTGCGACAAGAAGCGGTACTGTTCTTTCACCACGGTCCGGTCCGCTGGTGGCCCCGCCCCTGAAAGGAGACACATTACCATTATATTCCTATTACAACAAGAGTAGTAGACATTATCCGTGGTAATCCCGACACAGTAAAAAACGTACTATTGGTAAAACCACAACTGTAGGAAACATTACCATCGGTAATATCGCAATAGAATATAACAATTGCTAATATCACGCAAGTAGAAAACATTACTATCGGTAATACCACAACAGTGCATAACAATTGTTTATAGCGCAACAGTAGAAAACATTACCGTCGGTAATACCAAGATGGTAGAAAATATTTCTATTGTTAATAACACAACAGTAGAAAACATTACCATCAGTGATACCGCAACAGAACATTACAATTGCTGATCACAAGCAAAAAACATGACTATCGGTAATACCGCAACAGTACATAACAATTGTTAGTACCATTGTTGATACAAAACCCAAAACCAGTGAAGTTGGCCCGTTGTGCAATTCATAAATAAAAACAGAACACAATGATTTGCAAATCCTTTTCAACTAATATTCAAGTGAATAGACACAGCAAGACAAAATATATAATGTTTGAACTGAGAAAAATATTTTTTCTTTCTTTTATTTATTTTATTTCTTTCCACAGAACACTTTTCCACTTTGCATCAGTCCATCTTAGATGAGCTCAGGCCCAGTGAAGCCGGCGGCGTTTCTGGGTGTTTTTGATAAATGGCTTTCGCTTTGCATAGCAGGGTTTTAACTTGCACTTACAGATGTAGCAACGAATTGTAGTTATTGACAGTTGTTTTCTAAAGTGTTATTGAGCCCATGTGGTGATATCCTTTACAGGTGATGTCGCTTTTTGATGCAGTACCGCCTGAGGGAACGAAGGTCACGGGCATTCAATGTTACGTGCAGTGATTTCTTCAGATTCTCTGAACCTTTTGATGATATTATGGATTGTAGAAAGTGAAATTCCTAAAATTCCTTGGAAAAGCTCATTGAGAAATGTTGTTCTTAAACTGTTCGAGAATTTGCTCACACATTTGTTCACAAAGTGGTGACCCTCACCCAATCCTCATTTGTGAAGGACTGAGCATTTCATGGAAGCTGCTTTTATAACCAATCAAGGAACCCACCTGTTCCCAATTAGCCTGTTCACCTGTGGGATGTTCCAAATAAGTGTGATGAGCATTCCTCAACTTTCTCAGTCTTTTTAGCCACTTGTGTCAGCTTTTTTTAAACATGCTGCAGGCAACAAATTCCAAATGATCTAATATCTGCAAAACATAAAGTTTTCCAGTTTGACTGTTAAGTACATATATATACATATATATATATATATATATATATATATATATATATATATATATATATATATATATATATATATATATATATATATATGTATATACAAACCCTGTTTCCATATGAGTTGGGAAATTGGGTTCGATGTAAATATAAACGGAATACAATGATTTGCAAATCCCTTTCAAGACATATTGAATTGAATATGCTACAAAGAAAACATATTTGATGTTCAAACTGATAAACTTTTTTTTTTGCAAATAATCATTTACTTTAGAATTCAATGCCAGCAACATGTGACAAATAAGTTGGGAAAGGTGACAATAAATACTGATAAAGTTGAGGAATGTTCATCAAACACTTATTTGGAACATCCCACCGGTGTGCAGGCTAATTGGGAACAGGTGGGTGCCATGATTGGGTAAAAAACAGCTTCCCCAAAAATGCTCAGTCTTTCACAAGAAAGGATGGGGCGAGGTGCACCCCTTTGTCCACAACTGCATGAGCAAAAAGTCAAACAGTTTAAGAACAACGTTTCTCAAAGTGCAATTGCAAGAAATTTAGGGATTTCAACATCTATGGTCCAAAATATCAGAAAATCTGGAGAAATCACTCCACGTAAGCGGCATGGCCGGAAACCAACATTGAATGACCGTGACCTTCGATCCCTTAGACGGCACTGTATCAAAAACCGACATCAATCTCTAAAGGATATCACCACATGGGCTCAAGAACACTTCAGAAAACCACTGTCACTAAATACAGTTCGTCGCTACATCTGTATGTGCAAGTTAAAGCTCTACTATGCAAAGCGAAAGCCATTTATCAACAACATCCAGAAACGCCGTCGGCTTCTCTGGGCCCCGAGATCATCTAAGATGGACTAATGCAAAGTGGAAAAGTGTTCTGTGGTCTGATGAGTCCACATTTCAACTTGTTTTTGGAAATATTCGACATCGTGTCAGCAAACCATCCAGACTGTTATCGGCGCAAAGTTCAAAATCCAGCATCTATGATGGTATGGGGGTGCATTAGTGCCCAAGGCATGGGTAACTTACAGTACACATCTGTGAAGGCACCATTAATGCTGAAAGGTACATACAGGTTTTGGAACAACATATGCTGCCATTTAAGCGCCGTCTTTTTCATGGACGCCCCTGCTTATTTCAGCAGGACAATGCCATGCCAAATTCAGCACGTGTTACAACAGCGTGGCTTCGTAAAAAAAGAGTGCGGGTACTTTCCTGGCCCGACTGCAGTCCAGACCTGTCTCCCATCGAAAATGTGTGGCGCATTATGAAGCGTAAAATACGACAGTTGACTGTTGAACGACTGAAGCTCTACATAAAACAAGAATGGGAAAGAATTCCACTTTTAAAGCTCAACATTTAGTTTCCTCAGTTCCCAAACGTTTATTGAGTGTTGTTAAAAGAAAAAGTGATGTAACACAGTGGTGAACATGCCTTATCCCATCTACTTTGGCACGTGTTGCAGCCATGAAATTCTAAGTTGATTATTATTTGCAAAAAAAAAAAAAGTTTATGAGTTTGAACATCAAATATCTTGTCTTGTAGTGCATTCAATAGAATATGGGTTGAAAAGGATTTGCAAATCATTGTATTCCGTTTGTATTTACATCTAACACAATTTCCCAACTCATATGGAAACGGGGTTTGTATATGTGATGTTACTTCATACAAACGTAAAACAATACATTGAAGGCATTCGATCTTGGCTCGGGATCTTTCCATGTGAGGTTTGCATGTTCTCCTCAGGACTGCGTGGGTTCCCGACTTAAACAAGTTTGGACCCCGACTTAAACAAGTTGAAAAATGTATTCGGGTGTTACCATTTAGTGGTCAATTGTACAGAATATGTACTGAACTGTGCAATCTACTAATACAAGTTTCAATCAACCCTCCGGGTACTCGGGCTTCCTCCCACCTCCAAAGTTATGCACGTGGTGATAGGTTGATCGGCAACACTAAATTGGCCCTAGTGTGTGAATGCTGTCTGTCTATCTGTGTTGGCCCTGCGATGAGGTGGCATATGTACAACATACAGCATATGTTGCTCCAAAACCTGTACGGACCTTTCAGCATTAATGGTGCCTTCACAGATGTGTAAGTTACCCATGCCTTGGGCAGTAATACACCCCCATACCATCACAGCTGCTGGCTTTTGAACTTTGCGCCTATAACAATCCAATTGGTTATTTTCCTTTTTGTTCTGGACGACACCACGTCCTCTGTCTCCAAATATAATTTGAAATGTGGACTCGTCAGACCACAGAACACCTTTCAACTTTGCATCAGTCCATCTTAGGTGAGCTCGGGCCCAGCCAAGCTAGCGGCGTTTCAGGATATTGTTGATAAATGGGTTTGGCTTTGCAAAGTACAGTTTTAACTTGCACTTACAGACGTAGCGACCAACTTTAGTTACTGACAGGGGTTTTATGAGGTGTTTCTGAGCCCATGTGGTGATATCCTTTACACACTGATGTCAGTTTTTGATGCTGTACCGCCTGAGGGATCAAAAGTCCGTAATATTTTCGCTTACGTGCAGTGATTTCTCCAGATTCTCTGAACTTTTTGAAGATTTTACGGACCGTAGATGGTAAAATCCCTAAATTCCTTGCAATAGCTCGTTGAGAAATGCTGTTCTAAAACTGTTCAACAATTTGCTTACAAAGTGGTGACCCTCACCCCATCCTTGTTTGTGAATTACTTAGCATTTCATGGAAGCTGCTTTTATACCCAATCATGGCACTCAATTAGCCTGCACACCTGTGGGATGTTCCATATAAGTGTTGGATGAGCATTCCTCAATTTTATCAGTGTTTATTGCCACCTTTCCCAACTTCTTTGTCACGTGTTGCTGGCATCAAATTCTAAAGTTAATGATTATTTGCAAAAAAAAAGATGTTTATCAGTTTGAACATCAAATATGTTGTCGTTGTAGCATATTCAACTTAATATGGGTTGAAAATGATTTGCAAATCATTGTACTCCGTTTATATTTACATCTAACACAATTTCCCAACTCATATGGAAACGGGGTTGGTATATATATATATATATATATATATATATATATATATATATATATATATATATATATATATATATATATATATTGAATATACGTTAAGTCTTTGCAGTATATTCACTTGAATATAGGTTGAAAATGATTTTCAAATCATTGTATTCTGTTTTTATTTACGATTTACACAACGTGGCAACTTTTCGGGTTTGTACCACAACAATAGAAAACATTACCATCTATTACACTACAACTGTAGAAACTTTTACCATGGGTAACACTGCAATAGAATATAAAAATTGCTAATACCACAACAGGAGAAAACATTACTATCGGTAATACCGCAACAGTACATAACAATTGTTAATACCACAACTGTAGCAAATATTACCATCAGAATTACCACAACAGTACATAACAACTGTTAGTGCCACAATTGTTTGTTGCGCTACGATAGGAAACATTACCATTGTTAATACGACAACAGTAAAAACATTACCATCTATAATACAACTGTAGAAAACATTACCATCGGTAATATCGCAACAGTAAATAACGATTGTTAATACCACATTCGTAGCAAATATTACCGTCGGTAATACCACAACAGTATAAAACAATTGTTGGTATTATAACAGAAGATAACATTATCTTTGGGAAAGGGGAATTGCAAATTTTTTTTAATTTTGCCTATCATTCACAATCCTTATGTAAGACGAGAACACATCTTATTTTTATGCATTCGAATTCATGCATTCGGCTAGTACGAGGTGGCTAACAATGCAGCTAATGGGAGTGCTCTGTTGCACCCAAATATCATCCAAAAATCGCCAACAGTACTCCATTTACATGTCATAACCTGATTTGAACCAATGATTAGCAATATAGTAATTATAAGCTTTAAAGCAGAGGCACTACTTTTAGAGGTGCTGTGATCACAGAACGCTAACTAGCTTATGCTGCTATATTGACACACTGAGCAGTGAGCTGCTGCATCGCTTTTGAGTTGGTGAAAGTTAATTTTGGATTATAAATTATGCCTCTTATTCATTGAGCCCAAACCCGGAGATGATGGGAAAGACAAAAAGACACTTATTTTTTAGTTTTGTTTTTTACCTGCATGAGGATTATAATTAAATCTTCATCTAAACATGAATATTTAAACATCCCAATCAGTCAACATCTCAGTGAGAGCAGATATTGTGCAGTAAGTAATTGTTATTTTTATGTTCGTAGTTTGTATATCTTGTTCAGCACTTATCAATACTGCTACATGGTGGATCTGATTAGCACACAGATTCTCAAACTTGTAGCTTATCCTCCTTATATTCAGCCTCAAAAGTATATGATTCTGGTTCATCATTTGTAGTCTTTGATGGCCTCCATAAAGTCTGAGAAATCAATCTACCGCAGTATGCTAAAAATGATACGTGAAAAAATGTTTTTGTAAATGTGCCAGTTGATACATAATTTACAGCGTGTATATAAAACATTAAAATGTTTTATAGAGGAAATAGATCTAATTCCCATTACCTCCATTGGTAGCTGACTCTTGCTCGCCTTTTTTTTTTTTACAAATTACAAACTTATTTCTGCTCCTTTTAATTCATAATTGACTTTGTTTAATTGTACATTTCTTCATTTGTTGGATTTTTATGAATGAAATAAATAAAAGGAACTGAACTGAAATGTGAATGACAGGCAAAAAAAAAAAAATGCAGTTTCCCTTTAATACCGCAAATGTAGAAAACAGTAAATAACATTAACAGCGTTAATACCACACAATTAAATAGTAAAGCAGAAGTTGTGGTTTTGGAACAGCCACAACGGTCTAACACACTGTTTTTCTTTGAAAGTAAATAAAAGATTCTAAAAATGAAGGCCAACATAATTTCAGGGGGGCAGCACGGTGGAAGAGGGGTTAGTGCGTCTGCCTCACAATACGAAGGTCTTGAGTAGTCCCGAGTTCAATCCCAGGCTCGGGATCTTTCGGGATCTTTCTGCACTAACCACGCATGTTCTCCCCGTGACTGCATGGGTTCCCTCCGGTTACTTCGGCTTCCTCCCACTTCCAAAGACATGCACCTGGGGATAGGTTGATTGGCAACACTAAATTGGCCCTAGTGTGTGAATGTGAGTGTAAATGTTGTCTGTCTATCTGTGTCGGTTCTGCGACTTGTCCAGGGTGGACCCCGCCTTCCGCCCGATTGTAGCTGAAATAGGCACCAGCGCCCCCCGCAACCCCAAAGAGAATAAGCGGTAGAAAAATGGATGGATGGATAATTTCAGGGACTTTGTGTTATCCCTCTGGAAGGGTTTGCACATTTTGTTTTGAAACTTGCATTCATCCTCAACCAGTAATGTTTGATTCTAAAATACTTTGCTGTCATCACCCATATGTATTATTACCAAATCTGAATATGAATAATCACTATTTTAATCACAGAGAATATTTATGAAGTTAGCACGCCGTGTCTTTTTTTTAATAACAAATTCATTATTGGGGGCACAATAAGAGTGTCTCTCTCAGTAAGCGGCCATCTTTGCTGTAAATTAAAAGCGGCGAGACTCCAAGAGTTAAGAGCAGAATGATTCAGTCGTGCTGCAGCTTCTAACCAGAGGATTGCTCACTAATGAAGGTTCGAGAAGGGCCAGATGGACCAGGAGGAATTTGTTTTTCTTCGACAACCCCTCCTCCTCTACAGAGTCAGACAGACCACATGTGTGACGACCTGCAGAGGTGCGTGTGTGTGTGTTTACTGTGTCTTTAAAAAACATCTCATGATGTGTGTTGAGCTATACAACTGACAGAAATGTACGGAAATGCACGGTGTGTGTGTGTGTATGCGTGTGCACGCATGTGTGAGTGCGTGTGTGTGAAAGAGCAATTGAGGAAGACAGCTTGAGAGAGTGAGAGAATGTGTGTATATTTGAGAGACATTTTTGGTGAAACAGCACCTGCGTGTATGCTTGTGTGAGTTAGATGGATAGAAATTGGGCAAAAATGTGTGTCTGTGTGCTTTAGTGAGAGAGAGATAGAGAAACTGGGTGAGAATATGAGTATGTGTGTGCGTGTGTGTAAGGAAGAAAGACATAAATTGGGTAGGAATATGTGTGTACAGTATGTGCGAATATAAGTGTGGATTTGAGTCTGTTGAAGAAATAGAAGTGTGTGTATGTGTGTATGCGTAGGTGTATATGTGTGTGTGTGTGTGTGTGTGTGTGTGTGTATGTGTGAGACAACCCTCCAAGAAGCTAGATAGAAATTGGGTGACAGTGTGTGTGTGTGTGTGTGTGTGTGTGTGTGTGTGTGTGTGTGTGTGTGTGTGTGTGTGTGTTTGTGTGTGCAAGAGAGACGGATACAAATTAGATGAGAACACGTGTGTGTGTGTGTGCGTGTGTGAGAGCGCCACGTGAAGCTGATGTGTCAGATGTCAGCGGAGGGCGTCGGAGTGTTGCCCCACGGGGGTCATGGGGCGTCAGGATACTGTGCGGAGACGTCACTGTGGCTACACAGCTGACGTTTCAGCGGCGCCATCTGCCTGACTGGTGACAAAATCAACTCGCCACATTGCCGCGTGACATGTGACACAAAAGTCTTGATGCCCGGTCTTTATTTTTATTTTTTTCAAAGATCTCTTCTTTAACTTCTTTAATGTGCCGCTCAAACTTGTTTCTGCTTTACAAAGCTGAGGACGGCTTCACACCTCCACATGACCTCCATGCCGGTTATATATCAGCTCACACTTTCTATTGATAGCGACTTGTGTTCACTAAGTGTGCAGGTGTTCGACACCTGGCGTGAGAATAACAACTTGGAACTTCCCGTCCCACACATTTAGCGCCGCTCATGCGTGAAGGTTTAAAGCAGGGGTGTCCAAACGTTTTGCCTCCGAGGGCCAAAGTGAAAATGTACCTCAGATGCAATTTTTACCATGCAACAGCACCACAAGTGAGGAATTTAGCCTCATCCCGCCATAGACAGTAGAAAGGGGATTCTTACGGACCAGTTGGTCACGGTTTACCTGACACATGAAATGTGACAATTGGGGTGGTCACAATTGGGGTGGTCAAAGTGGACAGTGGTTTCACTTTAGCCGCCAGATGGCAGAGGAGTGTTGAATATCTTAAAATGTGTTTTGTGGCAATTTCAACTTTGATCACAGCGACAGTTGCTATGTAGAGTGACACTTTCCATCTTTATCAGCAGACTGTATTGCCAAAGGATAAAAAAAACATTTTCCTTTCACGCGAGATCCACCCAGGAATTGGGCCATATGAATCCCTCCCCTACTGTATAACTATAAGGTAGTCAATTTCCTAATTCAGTTATCCACAACTCTGCCTCATGTACATATTTTCAACCTCAAAACATTGAAGGGGTGTCAAAAAAAATAAATGTTCTTATTAATCCCGATTGTTATTTGTAACAATTCTTAGTTGATTAAAAAAATAAATTGTTAAAAAAATAATATATATACATACATATATATATATATATACACACACACACACACACACATATATATATCTTTTTTTTTTCTCTTGTTGACTTACTTGTGTTTGACTTCATTAAATGTTTGGGTAGATTTTGTTTTAAAACAAAACCCAGTTTCTTTAAAGTAATAGAGAAATGTATTAGAGCTGTTTATCTAGTGTATGGAAGAATGTTCATCATAGAACTGACAAACAATATCATAAAAAATTTTGATTTTGAATCGAAAATTGAGATTTGATTCTGAATCGAATCGTTACCGAATGAATTGTGTGGTGCTCAAACATTCACAACCCTATGGAAAAACTCATTTTCTACAAATTTTTGCCATTTCCAAATGTTGTTCTGAAATCAATGGATGTTCATCCGATCGCTTTCAAACTTTACCCAGACCGATTAAACATATGGGAGATGCTAAATTTCGAAGCGCTTAGGTTTTCATTATAGGGTGTGGGCCAAGCATGGTGACCAAGATTACCCTTCTCCAAAGAGCGCCAAAAAGTTACAACTTTACCGTAGAGCAGGGGTTTCAAATTCAAATGCAACTAATTAGCCTGTTAAAAATTTAAAATTTACCGTAAAATTTACGGTGGTTGAACATTGTATCACTATTGTTTTTACGGTAACATTCTGGTGATTGAGCTGCCAGTTTTTTTACTGTAAAAACAGGGAACATCAATTTTATGGTAAAAAAAAAAAAAAAAAGTACACATCCAGAGGAGCCAGGTGAGGTGGTTCAAGCATTTAATCAAACTGATTCCCTCGGGAGGTGTTTAGGGTGCGTCCGACCGATATTACAATACATTTCTGACAACAGAGATGCCAGTTTTTTTTTTACTTTTTCTAATGTTTTTTAATGATTGTACAGCTTGAAAGAGATCAGTATGAATATGAATTCAATTTAGTAACCACCCACTGGCGGGCCAAATTAAATTACACAGAACCTTTCTGGTCGAAAGACACTTCGAAATGTACACTGTGTTCACTGTATACCTTGCAGTACGTAATTTTTCACATGCTACACTTTATGGAAAATCTTTACCCCAATTTTTGTACATCGCCCAGGTTTTTGTACGGCTAAATATTGCACACAACAAACTCGGCCATTTACCCACGAATCATTCCATGAAAACAAAGCATCCAAGCCTTGGAGAATCAGTCCGTCCTATTTTTTTTGATTGACTACGCCTGCAAAATTATCCACCACAGGGCCAAAGAAAGTTGCGAGTGAAAGCACTTTGATAAAAAAAAGTGAGAAACACTGTTGAAATTCAAGAAATGTGGCGCCGTGTTCCTTTCCTCCCTCTTTGCTCATTGTCATCTTCGCACACGAGAGTGTGCAATAAAAGTAAAAGTGATGTTAAATGTTAGTTATTGCACTGTACGTTTGGATGTACAGTATTTTTATGGGAAAAAGTGCTTGGGTTTTTGGGAGATTCAGGTTGAGTCTGACCTTTCGTAACAAATTATTAATGAAAATTGATATACAAGATGTATATTTTTCTGTTTTAAATGAAAAATATATGTAAATTTAACTCATTTTAATTACAGACAGCTTTACTTATTGTATGATATTTACAGCAAGATTTTATCATACGGCTTTAACATTTTTTTTTACATATTTTTTTTTATCGATCTTTAAAATGTGTTAAATGCAGAAAACTTTAACCTATTGATAAATGAAATATAATCCATCACATCGTCAGTATAATGTGAACCGTAGCACAATTTAACTACCTAGTCATGTCCATTATTTGATATGTATTTATTGTTGTGTTAACGACTGAAAAAGGAAGTGAACAATTATGTTACAAAGTATTTTGAGACAGAAAAAGGGTAGGATTAAATAAGATCTGCTTCTTCCTACTCCTTTTCATACAGGTGGAAATGTGAAAGTGTAAACATTGTAACTGTATACATATTTGAAACACATCACTATGCTGTTATTTTCTTTTCATTACTCGTTTGTTGTTTTTTTTCCTCTTTTTAAAAAAAAAAAAAACACCTGAAATAAATTAACCCCTAAATAGACGTCTGCGTCTCAAATGCACATAATTTGTGTGTGTTAAGCATCCAGTGTCCTTGATGGAGAAAAAAATAAATAAAAACGCAACAGAGCGTTGCCATGGAGACGCAGCTCTGTAACAGTTGCCACAGCGATTAGACGAGAGAGCTGAGCTGAAGTGGTTGTTAGGGCGACCACGGAGCGAGAGAGGTACGGAAGAAAAAAAAGGGGAGGGCGTGAGGAAGTAGGAGAGCAAACAAGTGGATGAGTTCACTTAAGAAGCTCTCAATGTGGCGACCCTAAAATGTCCAACAAGCCACAAAAACGTCCTCCAAGTCAGCGCCGACTTGTGTGAAGAACGACGAGCTCTGCGAAGGAAATGAACTCCGACCCGGAATCAGCTGCTGTGCCTTTAGGAGTAACGCCTCATTCTCCTCAAAAGTTAAGTTTTTATGGCACCGCAGCATGCAGCATTGATGAATAGCACACTCACGCACGTATGTCAGCCCACCAGGGAGGGTCAATGCCCCGCAAGAAGTGGACTTGGTGACACGAGACCCTATTTTGAAATAGGCGACATGAACAAAAGTATTGGGACGAGTGGTTAATCCATCGACAGCAGGTGTCTAAACTGTTCACATCAAGGACTGTGAAGGTTAATTTGTATCTTTATTACGAAAGCTTTTTTTAGACTTTTATTTAACATTTTTTTGTGAACTGGATTTTTTTTTACATCATACATATATGGTGACAATTTCATTTAATAAAAATACAGGAAAACTGACAAAAAAAGAGGAACATTTTGAAAATAAAATACATTTCCTGCAATTGGGCGCTATTCTACTCTATATTTACCTTTAGATTTTCATCTACAAAAAAAGTGTATTTTGAACACTTTTTAGTAGATAATTTACTAACATTAAGATCAAAGACAAATTCTATAACATGCATGCAAAGGACTCAGAAAACGTTTCCCATTTGGCAACGCTAATATGTAGCCACGCCCTCTCAGATAATATACTTCTGGTGTCGTGACCTCTGTTTACATCCGTCATGTCAAAAATATACCCTCTCGCTGGCTACTAATAATTAGAACTACAACTGGTTGGGAACTAGCAGTATTCAGATTGTAATCATCCAAATACGATTAGCAGCAAAGAAGACAGCCACCAACGTTGTGGCTCCGAGAGTGAACGCAGGCGACGACAAGTTAACTGGCTAGATGATGCTAACTGTGCTAACTAGCGAGCTTGTTTCGGGGTCCCTGATGCCCTGTCCTGCAGCTCAGTGCGCCGTTAGGCAAGAGGAACAGCGAGTACCTGCGGCTGAGGCAAAACGCGCAAGTGATATTGTTACACAAAAATTTATGTTTAAAAACACAGATTTCCCCGTTTTTTTGTGGACATTTCACAAGCCCGAATTTAGTGAGCAAATTGTGTGTTTCCATCCATCCAATTTAGTGTTGCCAATCAACCTATCGCCAGGTGCATGTATCGGTTTGTTTATGCAAAAAAATTCTACTTCATTGCTTCATAACTCCAAAAACCGAATTAGCATTGATTTTGTTACGTGGTGCAATCTTAAAAGTATGTTAGCTGTTTTCCTGTTACTATACTAATGTTACCATGCTAACGTTTTACCTTATAAACATAGATTTTGTTACTTGCGCCAACTTCCCCCACTATTGTTAGCATAATAGTATTTTAGCTAATTTTGTAAATTGTCACCTAATAATACCATGTTTTGTTACTTTGTGCCGTGTTAGAAGTATGCTAGCTGATCCCCTGTTAGCATGCTAACTTTTTATGCTGGCATTTTAGCTAATGGGATATATTTAGAGCAAAAATGTATAGATTCTTTGTAACCTCTTGCGGTATGTGAACTCTTCTACTATACCAACAGTTAGCATTTCAAGATGCATACAGCTTCTGCTCATCACCTCTAAAACCATTTTAACCTTTAAACCATTTCCACAAGAATTTAAATTTAGCGTCAGCTCTTCAACATTCTTATATACAATCTACATTCAAGCGGCATTTCAGTTCACTTTCAGCATTGGAGCATTCATACGTTTCATTATGATCAGTGTTGGGTTAATTACTGAAAACCAGTAACTAGTTACAGTTACTAGTTACTTTATTTCAAAAGTAACTCAGTTACTAACTCAATTACTTACACCAAAAAGTAATGAGATACTGTGAAAAGTAACTACTTAGTTAATTTTTTCTTCTTTTTTTTTAAGGCTCCCATTAATGCCCTTTTGGCCTTCATTTCAGTACTGTTATTGCACTGGAGAATAATACAATCTGTTGATCAACTTGACATGCATTTGCATCACTGAACTTTGGTAAGCAATGTGGTCTACATACAACACACTAAAACAAAGATATGTTTCAAAGGGCCAATTTATTTCAGGCCAGAACGAATTGAAAAAAAATATTTTAAATAGCTGCAACATATCATACATAAGTAACAAACAGCATAATAACAACACAGCTGTAAACCTGGCTTCACCTAAGGAAGGCACACATGACATACACAAAGCCTAACCAGGCATTTTTTTCTCTCAATAAATTTGAAAATAAAATCCTGTCTTTAGGAGATCAACACTGTACTGAAGCCCAAACCACTGTACGCATTTCCCCAGTTTTGGTTGAGAGATAAGGAAAGATTGGCCTGGCCCACTAGGATCCCTCTTTATGTTTTTAAACTTTATAGTTTAGAGCAGGGGTCTCAAACATGCGGCCCGCGGGCCTATTGCAGCCCGTGAGACGTTATTTTGCGGCCCACACTTTGATATGACAATTTAATGTATGTGCGGCCCGCGAGTTTAATATGAACGGAACTTGACAGCGTCATACTTCCCAACGTTCCCAATTTTTACGGGAGTCCCCTTAATATCAGGGTATCCATTCTCTGGTAATCCCTGCCGATTTTTATCGAATAAACAATACTCAGGGGGTGCCGCAATGGCACTGTTCTTAATGCCCTCCGAATCCTGTACAGACAACGTGCAAGCCTATTTGATTGTTACATTTGGCTGAGCAGTTCACATGTGTGATGTTGCAAGACATATTTGGTCATCAGCCACACAAGTCACACTGAAGGTGGCCGTAAAAAAAACTTTAACACTGTTACAAATATGTGCCAGACTGTGAACCCACACCAAACAAGAATGACAAACACATTTCAGGAGAACATCCATACCGTAATACAACATAAACTCAACAGTATCCCATGCAGCCATGACTCTTCCGAGCTACAATACTCACACCCACGCTACCACCAACACCCCACGCCCCCACCCTCCCTACTTGCGTCGGTTGAGGTTGTGTATATTGTAGCCAGGGAGAGTTTGGGCTGCAAGGTGTTTTGGGTATTTGTTCTCTTGTGTTAGGGTGCGGATGTTCTCCCAAAATATGTTTGTCATTATTGTTTGGTGTGGGTTCAAAGTGTGGCGCATATTTGTAACCGTGTAAAAGTTGTTTATAAGGCCACCCTCAGTGTGACCTGTATGGCTGTTGAGTAAGTATGTCTTGCATCCACTAACGTTGTTCTGCACAAGTCTCGCACAACATGATTTAGAGTTGTCACTTTAGTTGTGTTATGTGCGCAATGACGAGTTGTAAAGCACTAGTTCTCTTATAGATGGTACGCTACGTGAAGGTATGCCAAGGGTTAAGTGAGATTTATCAAAAACATTCTAAAAAATAGCAGTCAGTCATAAATACTTAATAAATATATTTATTTGATAACACTTCAACAAAATATGAATGTTAGTTCACAAACTGCGAAAAGAAATGCAACGATGCAATATTCAGTGTTGACAGCTAGATTTTTTTGTGGACATGTTCCATAAATATCTATTCTAAAGATTTATTTTTTTGTGAAGACATGTTTAGAATGAAGTTGATGAATCCAGATGGATCTCTATTACAATCCCCTAAAAGAGCACTTTAAGTTGATGATTACTTCTATGTGTAGGAATCTTTATTTATACTTGAATTACTTGTTTACTTTTCAACAAGTTTTTTAGTTATTTTTATATCTTTTTTTCCAAATAGTTCAAGAAAGACCACTACAAATGAGCAATATTTTAAAAAATAAATCAGAAACTGATGACATAGTGCTGTATTTTACTTTTTTTCCAACCATAATGCTTTGCTCTGATTAAGGGGTACTTGAATTAAAAAAATGTTCACATGGGGTACATCACTGAAAAAAGTTTAAAAACCACTGTTGTAGAGGACGTTAAAGGCAGTGCAGTCACAGCAGCCCTTAATAATGTCGGCCTGGTGAAAATTGGGACATATTCGGGAAAATGGTGGCACTGGGAGATTGTCGGGAGGTGCACTGAAATTCAGGAGTCTCCCGGAAAAATCGTGAGGGTTGGCTTTCCTGCCCTTGCAATGCTAGGGCGGGAAAGCCATTCATAGAAGGTGAATTCATTAAAAAGTGTGTGCTAGATTTTTTAAGAAATCTTTTAATGCGGCCCAGCTTCACCCAGTTTCTGCATGCAGTGGCCCCCAGGTAAATTGAGTTTGAGACCCCTGATTTAGAGTGATGTGATAATCAAACACTTTAGAAGTCTAGAATGAAAGAGTATATAAGAGAATTGACAGAGAGTGTGTACCTTCAGGGCTGAATGATGAGTAGAGGCAGAGTTTGGAGAGTTTTCTTTAGCTCACTTTCCATTTTTATGTACTCACTGTCCGCTGTGTCCAGGTACGTGGAAAATGTTTTTCGTGCCATTTGCTGTTTGACGCCGGTATCATACTAATTAACTGCCTGAAATTGGGTGTAGAAATAGCCTGCATGTCTTCTAGCACATACGCTGCAATGGCTTGCCTCTGTTAAAATCCTTATGTGGAGGTGAAGTGGAATTGGAGTCTGTGTCTCTCTTTACTAGCTTTGTCGAAGCATGTTGATTTTTTAGCTGTTTCAGCAGTTTCAGCAGATTTTATTGCTGTTTTGGGCAGTAGACACAACTTACATTTAACTAAAATGTTCTTTTTTTTGTGCTCGACAAAAGAAAAGTAGTGAGAATCTCTCCATTTTCAGAAACTCGGCTTCGGCTCCTCCATGATGTCTTGTTAGTAAACACAGACACGCCCCCCTGCCCCACACACACCACGCCTTTTCTCTCCCTTTTGACACAGGAAGAAGAATCAGAAGGAAAACACTGCAACTCTCCAATAAAACACACTCAGATCTTCTGTTTCTAGCAGATACTACATAAAAAATAACGTAAAATAACGCAGTAACGCATTATGTAGTAACGGTAACTGAGTTACTGAATATAAAAAATAACACATTAGACCACTAGTTACCGCCGAAAATAACGGCGTTAGATTAACGCGTTAGTCCCAACACGGATTATGATTAGCGCATATTTATTAGGGGGCGTGTCCTGGGGCGTCTCGGATCAAGTCCAAGTTAATTGCTATGTAACAAAGAAACCTGCTTGGATTTGTACGTGCGCACATTTTAATACGTCTGAATTTTTAGTAGGAAATCCACGCATTTAATAATACATGAGGCCCCAAAACAGCAATATGTTCTCTCGCTGAGCAGAAGGGGCGTTTTTGTTGATCATAGTATTTCTGTTGTTTGATTTAAATAAACAAGAACATCAGTTGTCAGGTGATGACTGATTAACAAAAGAAAGATCCTAGGACGACAAATAGGACAAGAGGAGCTATTGAAGAATTTAAACCAAATCCTGTGCGTCCTGTCCCTTCCTAAGGACAATAAACAAGATTTGAGTCCCAGTCTCTTTGTTGTCGCTAACGTCTGACGCACACTGCAGTCTTTTAATATCTCAAATTTTTTTGTAGCTTTATCCAAAAAAACCTGATCTCACCGATCCAGACGTCGTTGCCAAACCAGGAGAGGTTCTTCTGAGAGCTGTCATAGTAGCCGATCTTCTTGTAACTGCCACCTGTGCGGGAAGGAGAGTAGACATCATCAAAGCCGGAACAGACATATTTTATCGAGGACGTAATTAATGCAACAGACAAAAAGGCGCACAAAAAACAATTTATGAACGATGTTACGCAAAACTGAAGCACAGTCAGCATCTAAAGGAGTGTGCTTTGCTTTTTGGGTGGGGGGGTTGTGGTTTTTTTTTGTGATACTACCACAGCAAGCTAATGAACACAGAACCAGAAATAATAATGATTAGGGGTGTCTGAAGCATCTTTTTCACTCCTCATACTACACTGATATTAGTGATCATACTTTACAGTGTCAAGATCCGATATTGATACCGCTTGATATCAACAAAAAAAAACAAGTATCTGAAGATATTGGCTCGCATCTCAAATCTCTCATATCAGATCCGATACAAGCAGTCCTGCAGATTTAAAGTTGGACAGACAGTTAACATCTAAAATGTCCTCCAATAACCACACAAGGTTGGTCTTTTCTTCTGTTTTAGTCAAGTCACCTGTATAGGCTACTAGGAGCTAGCAGCTACACAGCAGCGAAGCACACAATAGCACACAAACTTGACATACATAGTAAGTGTCCTTAATTGAACAATATTGCAGTCTAAAACAGCACATTTGTGAATCCAAACAAGTATCAAATAGTTATAGTTACTTATTACTTACACATACAAAGTCACCAAAGCTGAAGTGTATTACAAAGTATCCAGTAACAAACGTGTACACATTATTCAACTTACTGCGTATCACATTATGAATGACACACCTATTCTTTTTGTTTAAATTCAGCTCGATATATTTTTAGACATTTAGCAACTTACAATAAAGACAATAAAGATGACTACTTTGTTCAGAAAAATTTGTTTACGGTGCTGCTCCTTAGGCTGCTACAAAATAGAAAAATGCCTATTTTACCAAAGGTATGTAGACAAATTTTAGCTAGCGGGCTTTGGCCTAAATGAAAGCTATTGTTTTTAACAGTTAGCGAGCAAACTATCTTGCTGACGAGAGTCGGAGACGGCATTCTCCAAATGTCAAGCGTGCCTCTGCTTTAAATGCACTTTTTTTTTTTTCTTCTCCTTCTAATATTTATATAGCGCTTTTCTCTAGTGACTCAAAGCGCTTTACATAGTGAAACCCAATATCTAAGTTACATTTAAACCAGTGTGGGTGGCACTGGGAGCACGTGGGTAAAGTGTCTTGCCCAAGGACACAACGGCAGTGACTAGGATGGCGTAAGCGGGAATCGAACCTGCAACCCTCAAGTTGCTGGCACGGCCACTCTACCAACCGAGCTATACATCCTCTTTGCGGTGAAACGTTGCCATACTTTTGTTGTTTTCACTCACAGTGTTGTTGCAGTGGCCACAGCCATTTTCCTCTTCGTGTTGCTTGCCGACTGACTGCGCTTATTCGTGCATCTTCGTTTCCCGCCGGAAAAACACAAGCGAACACGTCACCGACCATAATCAACAAGTAATTTATCAGCGACAAATTTTATCATCAATTTTTGACCAAATCAACTAATTATTATGCTCATGACCTTTTTTTAATGAATTATTGTAACCACTGTGACTTGGGTGTCGCCAAGTCACGAATTAACACTGTACTTCAAAATCTGTCAGCAGGGTAATGTTTTTATATCTATTTATCTGTGTTTGACTAATCTAACATGATCAAACCTTTTCTAACATTGCACACTACAAAATATGAAAACTATGTGCTATGATTACCGCTTATGTTGTATCGGGTTAATATTGGTATCGGCCAACATTCAAGGTTCCAATATTGGTGTCGTATCGGAAGTTAAACAATTGTATTGGAACACCCATGCTTACCTTTTGTATATGACTTCACTAAAAATAAAGGACAGCAGGACTTCTTGTATCGCAGCGCTTGTATCGCACATTTTAGATGCTAAACCATATAATCCCAAGCTTGTTTTTTCGGCTGATATTAGATCGATTTCCATATTGGATCTGGACAAACTGAAAAACGATCAAATTGTGTCTATAATAATAATATAATGCCAAACTTGTGACAACATAGCAGCAGTGTAGCAACCATATATAAATGTATCTGTAATGGCTGCTCACTACAATATGGCTAAGTAAAAACTCAATTGGCACTGACGATGTTCACGTCATGTTCCTGTAATGAAGTGTCAGCGTATGCTCTTTCCCCCCATGGAACCCTCCTGTCGTGTCACAAATACGGCTCTGATTGGTCGACCCGTACTAATTTATTTCCTGAGTGTTTAGAAGGCGTACGTCTCACCATTGCAGATACCTTCGCCACTGATTTCTGTTGAACATTGGCAATAAAAGTGGTTCCAGCTGCAATAACACTGGCACTCTTTAACTGCCATGGTTCGCTCACAGCGAAGGAAGCCAGCTGGCTAATTAAAGAGTCGATGAATGCCATGGTTCCTCTGAGTTGACTCTCCAGTAAACATCACCCTGAACATTTCGGCAGAGAATTGCACATCACACACTTAACCCAGAGGAAGAATGTTTCAGAGGATCAAGATGGCACAGGAACATAATCCAGGCTGCATGAACACAGTACCAATGTGGCTGTTCAGTACATACGTCCTTGTCATGATAAGTCAACAAAGTCAGAATGTACTTTACCGTATTTCTCCGGGACATAGGGCGCATCAGATTCTAAGGCGCACTGCCGATGAGCAGGTCTATTCAGGTCTGTTTTTAAACAAAAGGCATACCTTACATAAGGCGCATTAAAGGGGTCATATTATTATTTTTTTTTTATACATTTCAAACACTTCCTTGTGGTCTACATAACATGTAATGGTGGTTCTTTGGTCAAAATGTAGCAAAGATTATGTTTTACAGACCATCTTCAAGCTACTTTCTGACCGTCTCTCCAGGATGCGCAGTTTTGTGGGCGGTCTTATTTACATGCCTCCACTTCGACAGCGTCTTCTCCTCGCTACCTTTGTTATAGTTTTAGCGCCTCCATAGCGGACCTACTGACAAATATAAGTGAGACCTGTACACTATTTTGTATTAGAAATTGCAACAGTTGAGGATGAATGCCCCACAACAAGAGGATAGAGAAAAAGAAGCAGCTTATTGACTACGACTGGACTACGATTGCGGAGGCGCGCACATTTTCAGGACTTATGCAGGTCCCAAGTACACATCAGCAGGTACCAATAGGTAAGAAAAGTTGGTTTTGTATAATATTGTGAAACAAAACGTCAGCTAATGTCTCCTAGTAGGTGCCATTTTGGGATCCTTATACACACATAATCATACTCGTATGTCAAAGCACAGCACGCGTGACTATACAACAAGCTTACCAAAGACGTACTAAGACATTTTGACTGATTTCTGAGCGCCGTGTGTAATGTTCTATATTTTCAATGAAACATCAAGGTTTTGGTGTTGGTTGTTTACGGGTACTTGCTAGTGTCATTTATTGAACAGATGGGGTCAACCTGCAGTCCACACATATCTCTTTTGTCTGATTGCTATCTACTGGTCACACTTATCATTGCAACATGTACCCAATAAAAATGCTTCGAGATCGGTAAGCACAACCAGAATCAAAACGTACATTAGGCGCAGAGGGTAATAAGGCGCACTGTCAATTTTTGAGAAAATGAAAATCCTTTCATTAAGAACGCCTTATAGTCCAAAAATACTGTACTCCCCATCTTTAACACAATATCCGACAAGTATGTATTGAGCTACACATGGTAAAAGTTGTTTTGATTATTCAAATGTTTCACTTCATATTTTCGCTTTATGACATTTTACCACATAATGATGCACAACGGCGCCCGTTGGATCGTGCAGGTGTACCTAATGAAGTGTCTGTCCTTGCACGCCACTGCTTCCTTGTTAATGAAATGTGGAACAGCGCGCTAGAAGAAAGAAGGGATGAAGAGCAGAAGAACAAACACAGAGGACAAAAGGGAGGGAAAAAAGGAGCTTATGTGGCGGTCTTGACCAGGAATACTGATAAGCTCCCCCGGTGAGCTGCGGATTCAAGGCGGGTCATTTTATGGCGGGGGCCAAATTACCTCTGACACCTCTACAGCAAATCTGAGTGGGGAGCGCAAGGCAGGAGCCCGGGGATATAGGCCGGAATGTGAAGGCTCATCCTTCAAGGAAGCAAAGAAGAAAAGAATTGGGGTATAATCCTAAACCTCGTGGCGTGCAGGGGAAGTCATTAAGTGACAAAGTGGAGCCTCAACGCAGCCCGCTGGCCAATTCCAGTAATCCTAGAAACACCCCAAAGACGACGACTTTGCAACTTCAACTAAAGAGACTCTGGCATGAGCTAAAAGCACAACTTGAAATTCACACTCAGAAATGATTCACATCACTTTTTCCTATCAAAGTGATAACGAGTGCTCAGAAAACATGTGTGATGGCTTCATGTCCGCCTGTGAAATGTGTGAAACAAGCATTGATTGATGATAATGCTACTCTGCTTGTAAATACCTCATTCAAACACTCCAATTAACGTTTCCACTCAAACAGTCTCATGTAGTCGCCAGGGGCCTTATATATTAACTTGCTTATGGTAAATGGTAAATGGGTTGTACTTGTATAGCGCTTTTGTACCCCTTTTTAAGGAGCCCAAAGCTCTTTGACAGTATATCCACATTCGCCCATTCACACACACATTCACACACTGACGGCGGGAGCTGCCATGCAAGGCGCTAACCAGGGCCCATCAGGAGCAGAAAAACCTGGCAAATGCCCTTTTTCAAGGCAAAGTAAAGGCATCCTGATAGCAATATTTTGGTACGGATAAGAAAATCTATTTCGATACTTTTCAAAATAAAAGGGACCACATCCAATGTAATTTTTGGCTTTATTTTAACAAAACATTTTTATAATACATTAAAAACAGAGTTTCTTATTGCACTCAAAGAACAATTTACAATTTTATATAAAACCTGCCATAACCAAGGATTATAGGTTGGAATAAAATAGAAAGCTCTTCTGACCTTATAACAAATGCTTTATGATTTATGGTTGCCACTCTTGGTCTGTGCTTTTAGAGAAATAAAATCATGCGTAAATATTAAAAACAATACTATGACTAAAACTACACAAATAAGAATGTAAAACACACACTGTTAAGGATGAAAAACATATTGTAGCAATTTGTCGCAGAATTTAGTGCATTGGTTTGAGCTACGTGGGCGGTTTTGACTCCGCAGATATTTGGCATCAAGCCAGGCAGCTGTGTGCGCGTCTACGTATCTGTATGTGCACAACAGGTGAGATAGTTAACTACATTACCTTTAATCTCCTTGTTTCAATTTGCTTATGATGTAAAAAAAAAAAGAAAAAAAGCTTGGATTTGTACGCACACTTTAACACATCTGAATTTTTTCTTGCTTACATACTTATCTTGATTTAAAGTTACATCTATTTTTAGTAGGAAATCCATGCAAGTCTTAATACATGAGGCCCCAGGTGCGTGGTCTGAGAAAGTGAATAACAGCTAATTAGCACCATGTCAAAAAAACACGTTTGGCTGTAGGTAACCTCCTGAAGATATTTTTTTCATTAACTCCACAAGATGGCACTAGCTGCATTAAAAGTTAATGAATGAATCTGTTTGTGCAGTGACCTTTTACTTGATACCGTATTTTTGGATTATTAATCGCTCCGGAGTATACGTCGCACCGGCTGAAAATGCATAACCTACTCGGTGGCCTAGTGGTTAGAGTGTCCGCCCTGAGGTCGGTAGGTTGGGAGTTCAAACCCCGGCCAATTCATACCAAAGACTATAAAAAAAATGGGATCCATTGCCTCCCTGCTTGGCACTCAGCATCAAGGGTTGGAATTGGGGGTTAAATCAACATAAATGATTCCCGGGCGCGGCACCGCTGCTGCTCCCCTCACTTCCCAGGGAGCGATCAAGGGGATGGGTCAAATGCAGAGGACAAATTTCACCACACCTAGTGTGTGTGTGACAATCATTGGTACTTTAACTTTAATAAAAAAGGAAAAAAACATACTGCGCACTAGAGTATAAGTCGCATTTTGGGGGGAAATTTATTTTAAAAAATCCAACACAAAGAATAGACATTTTAAAGACAATTTAAAATAAATAAAAAATAGTGAACAACAGGCTGAATAAGTGTACGTTATTTGACGCATAAATAACCAACTAAGAACGTGCCTGGTATGTCAACGTAACATGTTATGGTAAGAGTCGTTCAAATAACTATAACATATACAACATGCTATACATTTACCAAACAATCTGTCAATCCTAATCGATAAATGCAATGAAATCTTCTTCCTGTCTGTCGCTTCTAGACAACTCTGCCAACTCCAAAGGTATGCGCCGCTTCCTCTTGTCGTTTTTTGCTGAATATTTCATTACGCCCAGCTTGTAATCTGCAGTACATGATTTCCTTTTCGGTCCTGTTTTTGTTCATCCCTTCTCAGTTTTTATAAGTTACCGCAAGCGATGAAATGATCCATTTTAATAGCTACGGCAGTAGCATATAGCATATAGCAGTTAGCATTCCATGACCCACAATGCACTTCTGCCATGACCCTCCCCCGCTGAATTCTTATTGGTTGACATGTATGTGATGATTGCTGACGTGTGTGTGAGGATTGCTGACATTTTCTTTGTCTCTTCCGCAAATTAGTTAAATAATATTATTTGATATTGTGTAATCTGCTGTACATGATTTCCTTTTCGGTGCCATTTTTGTTCAGCCATTCTCAGTTTTTATAAGTTACCGACAACGATGAAATTATCCATTTTATAGCTACGGCAGTAGCATATAGCATATAGCAGTTAGCATTCCATGACCCACAATGCACTTCTGCCATGACCCTCCCCCGCCGAATTCTTATTGGTTGACGTGTATGTGACGATAGCTGACGTGTGTGTGACAATTGCTGACATTTTCTTTGTCTCTTCCGCGAATGAGAAAAATAATATTATTTGATATTTTACGGTAATGTGTTAATAATTTCACACATAAGTCGCTCCGGAGTATATGTCGCACCCCCGGCCAAACTATGAAAAAAACTGCGATTTATAGTCCAAAAAATACGGTACTTATACTAATGCACTCCAAATTGTATAAATAGCTTGCATGTCGAACACGAGTGTCCAAGTTCTTTCCAGTGAGGGCGACGTACATAAGATACTACAAACAATACAAATTGGGTCTATCAATATATGTTAAATCAGGCCAGGGTAATTATTTTGACTCGGGGTCACATTGAGAGAAAAAAAAGTATTTAGAGGCTGGTGTTCAATATATATGAACTCCAATTACCACAAATTTATATATATATATATATATATATATATATATATATATATATATATATATATATATATATATATATATATATATATATATATATATATATATATATATATATATATATATATATATATATATGTATGAACCTCCTCTTGGACCAACTTTCTCCTTTCCTTTCCTCTGGCTCTGCTGTAGCTTGGTTTGGTGTTACTACCCAGCCCAGCCCGACCAGTAGCTACGGTTCCTACCACGGTGCTGTGCCGCAACCTCGCCTCTGCCCGCTCCACTGCATCCTGGGCACGCCACTTCCTTCCTGTTCTGACCTCCACACCTGCTGATGATACTTTCCCATCAGCAGAATCTCTGTAGAGCAGGACTTCTCTGGCCCTGGAAACCTTGAACTCCTCTGCCAGACAACTGAAAGGAAGCTGCAGCTTGGTGTTGTGCCCAAACAAAGCAATGCTGCTTAGGCTCCGTGGAAGACCCAGCCACCTGCGCAGGGACGAGCTGATCTTCCTCTCGAATCCCTCCACGATGGTCATTGGGAATTCGTACATCAGCAGCGGCCAGAGGATACGAGGCAGGATGCCATGCTGATATATCCAGGCTTTGAACTTCCCTGGAAGTCCCGACTTGTCCACCGCTGACAGCCACATGTTGAGCTTATCTCTGGTAGCTTGACGTGCAGCGGAATCCTTCAGATCACCAGTGAAGAGCTTGCCCAGGCTCTTCACTGGCTTTTCTGACACCGATGGAATTTGGATGTCTGCCAGACTGAAGCGAAAGTGGTCGGATACTTTACCTTTCCTCAAGACCAAGGACCTGGACTTAGAGGGCTTGAAACTCATTCTTGCCCAACTAATGAGTCGATCAAGGCCTTGAAGGAGCCATCTGCATCCAGACACTGATGTTGTGGTTACCGTGAGATCATCCATGAATGCTCTAATCGGAGGTTGCCGGGTGCCGGATTTGGACAAAAGACCTCTGCACTCTACTTCCGCAGACTTCACTAGCATATTCATGGCCAGTGCAAACAGGGACACAGAGATTGTACAGCCTGTGATGATGCCTTTCTCCAGACGATGCCAATCTGATGTTGAAGTGCCAGAGGACACCCTCAGACTAAAGTTGTTGTAATAGTCGAGAATGAGATTGCTAATCTTCTCTGGAACATGGTATCTGCTCAGAGACAAATCCACCAACTTGTGTGGAATTTACCCATAAGCATTGGCGAGGTCCAGCCACAGTACTGTCAAATCGCCTCTGTTCTCTCGCGCCTCACGGATCAGCTGTGTTACCACACCAGTGTGTTCGATGCACCCTGGAACTCCTGGGACTCCTCCCTTCTGCACCGAGGTGTCAATATAGGTGTTCTTCAGGAGAGGCGATTGGAAACGATCTTGAAGAAAGTCTTGCACTCAACACTGAGGAGGGAGATTGTCCTGAACTGCTCGATGTTCCTAGCGTTTTCCTCCTTGGGAATCCATACTCCCTCTGCGTACGTCCACTGCTGAGGTACTTTCCCTCTTTTCCAGATCACTCGGAAGATCTTCCAAAGACGCTCCAACAGGCGGGGACACTGTTTGAAGACCTTGTACGGAACTCCACTTGGGCCTGGTGCTGATGCTGTTCTGGCAGATTTGATTACCTCTTTAACTTCTTTCAAGGTTGGTTCACTGGTGTCAAACAGGGTGCAGGGTTCTGGTGGGCATATGAGGGCTGCACAGTGGCCGAGGTCTTGCTCTATCATGCCGTCGCTGTAGGTGTTCTTGATGTGGAGGTTGATTTCCTCCTCGGGACATGAGAGTTGACCACTGCGTTTTTCTCCCAGCAGCTTCTTTGTGAATCCAAATGGATTTGCAATGAAGGCACTGCGCTTGCGGGCCCTTTCCTTGCCTCTCTTCCTGTGCCACTCAGCATGTCGCAGGGTGAGTAGTTTATCCCTTACCACACCCCTCAGTTCTGCCAAGGCTGCCTTCTCATTGACGCTTGCCTTCCTGTACTGGCTCCTGAGTACTCTCAGTTCTTGTCTGAGTTGGGAAATCTTGGTTTCTCGTCGGTTTGGAATTGGTGCTGCAGTTGTAGTCTTGGTAGCGCGTTGTTTCTTGATGCCAAACCTGTCTGATGCAATGCTAATTATGAACATGCTCATTGTCTTGAGCCTCTGGTCCACATTACCCTTGGCTGTTGCTTCCAGGGCTGTATTAACATCTTCATCAAACTGTTTCCACTCTGACTCCTTGTTGGCAGTGGGCCACAATATCCGACGATGCTCTGACGGTCTGCTTTGGGGATGCGCCGGTGGTGCTTGGAGGTTCTGGGCACTGTGGGTAGTGTCCGGGCCTGGATCCTCCTCCGTCTCATCAGGTGCCGTACAGGGTACTGGCACTGTGCGTTGCACCACGGGTTTCCTTAGGCAGCCCATCTTGGTCTGATGTATCTTTAGACCAGTCGGGTTTTTGCAGACCTTGCCAGATTTGCAGACTGCACTCGTAGTCAATTTTTCATTCGCAGGGGTCGTTACCAGAAAATCTGTCCATTCGGAGCGCTCATTCTCCCCCCCTCTCGGGCGCCCCTGGGGGTATATCTCTCATATAAATATATACAGGGGGTATATCTCTCATATAAATATATACAGTATATATATATACATACACATACGTACAGATATATATGTGAATGTATATATATATATATATATGTGTATATATACAGTATATATGTATACGAGTATATATATATGTATATATACATGTATATACAGTATATATGTATATGTGTATAAACAGTATATATACCTATATCCATCCATCCATCTATTTTCTACCGCTTATTTCCTTTTGGGGTCACGGGGGGCGCTGGTGCCTATCTCAGCTCCAATCGTGCGGAAGGCGGCGTACACCCTGGACAAGTCGCCACCTCATCGCAGGGCCAACACAGATAAACAGACAACATTCACACTCACATTCACACACAAGGGCCAATTTAGTGTTGCCAATCAACCTATCCTCAGGTACATGTCTTTGGATATATATATATATATATATATATATATATATATATATATATATATATATATATATATATATATATATATATATATATATATATATATATATGTTTGTATATATGTATATATATGTACGTATATGTATGTGCGGTCATAAATAGTGTGATTAATCTTGATGCATTTATGATATTGCGATTACAGCAAATTTATGTATATATACATACTCCGGCTTCCTCCCACTTCCAAAGACATGCACCTGGGGATAGGTTGATTGACAACACTAAAAATTGGCCTTAGTGTGTGAATGTGAGTGTGAATGTTGTCTGTCTATCTGTGTTGGCCCTGCGATGAGTTAGCGACTTGTCCAGGGTGTACCCGCCTTCCGCCCGATTGTAGCTGAGATAGGCGCCAGGGCCCTATCAACCGATACCGATATATATTATGCCAATTTTGTTGTAATGCCCCGCTGGATGCATTACACAATGTAACAAGGTTTTCGAAAATAAATCAACTCAAGTTACGGAAAAAATGCCAACATGGCACTGCCATATCTATTATTGAAATCACAAAGTGCATTATTGTTTTAACATGCCTCTAAACAGCAGCTTGGAATTTGGGACACGCTCTCCCTGAGAGAGACTATGAGGAGGTTGAGGTGGGCAGGGTTGAAGTGGGGGGGTAGAATATAGGGGGGGTGTATGTTCTGTTGTGTTTATGTTGTGTTACGATGCGGATGTTCTCCCTAAATTTGTTTGTCATTCTCGTTTGGTGTGGGTTCACAGTGTGGCGCATATTTGTAACAGTGTTTACGTTGTTTATACAGCCACCCTCAGTGTGACATGTATGGCTGTTGATCAAGCATGCCTTATATTAACGTACAGTATGTGTGAAAAGCTGTAGTTATTATGTGACTGAGCTGGCACGCAAAGGCAGTGCTTTTATGGTTTATTGGTACCTCTCCCTAAGTCCTTATACACAGCGGCGTTTTAAAAGTCATTAATTGTACTTTTAGAAACCGATACTGATAATTTCCGATATTACGTTATAAAGCATTTATCGGCCGATAATATCGGCATTCCGATAATATCAGGCATCCTTACTGAACATGATAAACTATAGTCTACTAGGAGCTACCAGCTACACAACAGCAAAGCACATAATATCACACAACCTAGACATAAGTAATAAGTGTCCTTAATTAATCAATATTGCAGTCCAAAACATCACATTTATCATTATTAACGAGTGTCAAATAATTATAATAATAATAATAACAATGGATTTGATTTATATCGCGCTTTTCTATTGTTAGATACTCAAAGCGCTCACAATTACAGTTGCATATTACGTACACATACAAAGTATTTGAGGCAGAATTGTATTCGAAAGTATCCAGTAACAAACATGTCCGCATCGATTAACTTAACGCGGCATGAGCTTAACTTAATGAATACTTGTGGCCACTAGGTGTTGCCAATAACCAATTACCACTCCTCTTCAACTGAAAGACAGCACAAGTCCATTCCAAATGCTGAAAATTGAATAGGTTTGTGTTTTTCACACCTACCATTGATCTCTGCGTGACTGATTTCACTTGAATAAACCTTTTCTAACCTTCCACACTACAGGTAATGAAAGTATGTACGCTTCCTTCCGATACTGTATCGATTGAAAAATTGGATCAAAATCGGTATCAGATTCGATGCGAAAAAGTTTTTTGGCAATTAACAGTTGCGTCATCTAACAGTATACAACAAACATGGTCGACACACATTTTCCCCACTAAATAGATCCTATTTTGTTAAGTTAGGTTAGCTGGACACTTTATTTATCTTGAAGGGCAAAAACGTTGAATACGAAATGCAGCAATTGGATGTTTTTACCTTGAAGTTGTTCAATGAGGGTCATTGCCATCCTGGAACCCTGAGCGTCAAACACCACCTGACCCTAAAACCACAAGGTGAAGAACAAAGCCAAGTTTGGATCTAGACTACCTGTGGATCCCGTTCTGCTTTGAGACTTACCGAAACCCCCTCGAAGGAGCTGGTGTTGAGAGCCCGGTAGATCTCAGACGTGATGTCGTGGTTGTTGTAGTTGAAGTCCTCCAGTCGCCGACCTTTTGCCTTGAGCGGCGCCACCGTCTTATTGAGGGCCAGCGCCAGGGCCCAGACTGCGTCGTAGGCCAAAGGGGCCTCCTGGAAGCCGCCCGTCTCTTCAGGATTCATTCCTCCCAGACGAGACATCAAGGCAGCCAGAAACTCTTGTGATGTCTGATTGAGGGGCGAGAGACAGAATAAAACGGAACTGAGAGGAGACTTTTCCGAGATAAGAGCAGATTCTGGTGAGACGACGTTTAAGACGAAGGCGGAGAGGAGTGAGAAACTTTTCAGTAGTCCAGCTTAAATAAAGCTGTGAATTTTGGGCAAAAAATTTATTTATTTAAATATAACAAAAATATAATCATTAAAATATATACTAACTAAACAAAATAAATTGATTTATGTATGATTTAATTTGTGAAATATAATCTGAAATAATTTTACTGAAATTATTTACTTATTTCTTATGTGATATTTATTGGAATTCAAATATAATCATATTGATTATATTGAATTTTTTGTGAACTGTCATAACATTTGTTTAAAAAGCGTGTATCAGTAAATAAATTACAATAAATCCATGATCTCCCATTCTATAAATACAAATATAAAATAGAATAATACAATCTCAAGGTTTATTGAAATTATTTCATATTTTATGTGACAATTTAACTATTGAAACATTTTGTAATTTTCCATGTATCTATTTGTATTTTTCATTGGGCATGAAATAAATAAATGCATCATTAAACAACTACATCTGAAAACAGGCTTCATGCAACTATTTTAGACGATATTTCACAATTAAATTAATCAATCATAAATTTATGGATACATTGATAATTAGTCTCTCATTTTATTTACCTAATTTGTACTTTGATAACACAAATACAATATATTGCAGGGGTGTCCACAGGGCGGCACTTATTGCAGCTCGTTATTTATTAGCACTTGTCTTATTCAGAAAATGTAATCATTTTGTTATATATCAGGTGTTCTTCACATTTTTGACCTCAGGGCCCAAGTTTTCTACTAGGGCCTTGGGGCCCACTCAAATATTAACACTGAATTTGTTCTCTTACACTCGATTTTAATCGTATTAAATAATTATATCTGACATACAGTCTGGCCAATTTCCCAGGATACACCTTGTCAAATGAAATGAAAAATGTATTGTTCACAAAGGTAATTATCAAGGCTTATTAAAATAAATACTAATCAAATACACTACAAAAAAGGGACTCATAAAAACTGATGAAAAATACATTTACACAATGTTAAAACAAAGTGTCACTTAATGATAAATATGTTTCTTAATAAACCGTCAATTAAATTAAAGTGCAAAGTAAAATACAGCTTTACCACGTTAGCCGTATTGTTTGCGCTTATTTGGGAAATTTCTCTTTGAAACTGAACTCAACCACTATTTGGGAAACTTCTCTTTGAAACTGAACTCAACCAAAATTTGAAACGTGAGCTTCTCTTCTTCTAGCTCCGGACTTTTTATTTTTATTTGATGTTGTAATTACTGCCACAAGTGGTGGAAAAGTGTATTACAAATGAATACGGTTGCTCCCATACAAACCACAGCTGAGAAACAGATATTTTTTGGCGGCCCTCTAAGGAACAATAGGGCCTATGGTTAAGAAACACTGGTATATATGATAAACTCATAACTAGGGATGTATTTTCTAGTACCGGTTCCTAATTAAGTCGGTCCATGAGCTTCTGGAGTAACGATACTGCTATGTTTTGTTCCAGCTGACCGACACATTAAAATCAGCTTTGAATAATGACAAATACGAACGCAAAACCACACAAAAATTTGAAACACCACAATATTCGCTCCTCGAAAGTTCTTCAGTCACGCACATTGTGTCAGTTTGAAGTGAACGCACTTTACTCACAAGTCACGACCGCGTTTTATCAATCGTCCTCAGAGCCAGCCATTATTTCACAGGCTAGGAATAATCCACTCATGAAAAATTTAGGTAATATAATCATCTATGAAGTTGCTTTGAAGCCAGATAGCATCTGCTGTAACTGACAGGTCGCTGTTGCGCTCTGACGTCACTCCATTGTGCCGCGTTTGCAGGTCATTAAAAGACATCTTGCTTAAATGTATTTCAGTTTGTTCTGTTTCTTGACAACAAACTGGACGATTGAGCATTACACTCGCTCACTGAGTCTTTTTATTTGTATAACACACACTACACACAAACATACATCGGTATGGCTTCCGGTCCGTCACTCAAATACGTCTGTGTACATCTTAAACACATAATTCCTATTGTTACAAATTGGACACCCGCATAACATGTTAATTGACTGTATTGAGATATATATGATATATATGATATATTTGATACGATTTAATGTGAGTGTGTGTTGTCTGTCTATCTGTGTTGGCCCTGCGATGAGGTGGTGATTTGTCCAAGGTGTACCCTGCCTTTTGCCCGAATGCAGCCGGGATGGGCTCCAGCATCCCCCGCGACCCCGAGAGGGACAAGCGGTGGATTTGATATGATATCAATCAATCAATCAATGTTTACTTATATAGCCCTAAATCACTAGTGTCTCAAAGGGCTGCACAAACCACAACACGAACCACTACGACATCCTTGGTAGGCCCACATAAGGGCAAGGAAAACTCCCACCCAGTGGGACGTCGGTGACAATGATGACCCAATGGGACGTCGGTGACAATGATGACTATGATCATACATTTATCATGTAAAAGGTCTGTGTTTTGCACATGCATGCCATACATACATATTATTTCCAGCTGAATGTAATTGTAATGAATAGAAAAACAGTGAAGGATCTGTGTCGTCCTAACAAGAAGATGACATAACTGCATTTCACCTTGCACTGCACACCTTGCATAGTTGGCTTCTTTAGGACTTAAAAATACAGGTCTGCCCTGACATGTCCTGTACAGCAGTGGTCCCCAACCACCGGGCCGCGGATCGATTGGTTCGGGGCCGCAAAATAATTTTTGTATTATTTTTTTATTATTTTTTAATAATAATAAAAAAAATAATAATAATAAAAGAATATATATTTTTTATTAAAACAACAAAAAACACAAGGTACGCTTACAATTAGTGCACCAACCCACAAAAAAACTCCCTTTTTATTGACAGAAACCTCCCTTTTTCATGACAAAGGAAGAAAATAATAAATAAATAAAATAAAATAACCCCCCCCCCCTGACGGCAGATTATTGCGAGCAATCATCAAGATGTCCCAGAGGATTCCCTGAGGCCCACGCACGTCCAATTCAGCGCTGACAAGTCCAATTCATTAAAATTCCACCTCGGCATTTAAATGGCGATGTGCAATCGCACATCCTACGGTGCCTGGCACGCTGGCTGTCTTTGGCCGCCCCAGCCCGGAGATATATGCCAATTTCAAACTTGGAATTTGAATTTGAAATAGACTGATAAATATGCAGGCGTCTCCGTCGTATCTGGGACATTACACGTCCACGCCGACAGGTGTGCTTTTTTTAATTCAAACAACAGCCGCTGATAATGGGGGCAGGGGGAAGGGCGAGTAAACAAGAAGAGAAAAAATCAGGAAAGGTCAAAAGGAGAGATGCTTTAAGAGGATTAAACAGCGTGAATGCGGATATGAGGCAGGAAGTGGCGCTGAGATGCTAAATTGCTGACCCAAAACAAAAATGAAGGAACCCCCCTTCTACTTTGAGAGGCAAAATCTTCCTTCTGTTGCAGATTTAGCAATATTCTTGATAAACAGCGCATTAACGCCGGAATATTTATCTCGGTAAACACCCAAGGCGCCAACAGTAACAGTTTATACACGACAAAGAATGACTTGAATAAATGAAAGACTTGCCAGCACACAGCTAAACTGTTGCCTACAGTGCAAAAAACCAGATGCTTATAATCCACGTTAGGTTGTTTTTTTTTACAAAACAAAACAGCATCTCAAGCTAGTTTAGCTAGCATTAGATTCGCACACAGACGCTTGGCCAATGGCTCTGTTCAGCTACTAACAGAAGGAAAAAAAAAAATTAAGCCTTTTTATTGGCGCTAGTTAGTTATTGGGTTTCGAGGATTAAATTATAACTATTTGCGAAGGATAGAGCAAATACTGAAGAAGCCACATAAGGACAACACACATGGCTCACGGACTCCAGCGTAAAGTATACACTTGCTCTTTTGTAATATTGTGACTGATTTTAATTGCCAATAATGCTTCTATATAAAAAAAATGACAGACTGAATGACTGAGCACTACAGTTGTCCTGATACCAATATTTTGGTACCGCTATCAAAATGTACTTCAATACTTCTTCAATACTTTTCTAAATGAAGGGGACCACAAAAAATGTCATCATTAGGTTTATTTTACAAAAAAAATTGTATGATACATTATGTATCATACTTTTATGTATTATACATGTTTCCTATTGCAATCAAATAACAAGTCTGTCTTCAAATAAGATAGTGAACATACTAGACAACTTCTCTTTTAGTAGTAAGTAAGCACACGAAGGTTCCTAATTTAGCTGCTGACGTATGCATTAACATTGAGTAATTTCTCATTCTACCCATTTTGTCAAAATTATGAGGGACAAGCGGTAGAAAAGTAATTATTATTTCTGCTAGGTCATTTACTGTTAATATCTGGTTATTTTTTTTGTTTTAACATGTTAAAATGTAAGAAGCGCTTATTTGCTTGTTGTTTGATACTTTATATAAGTTTTGGGTCGTACCACGAATTTGGGTATCGATCCGTTGCAGGGTCATACATTGGTCATATTTAAAGTCTTCATGTATCCAGTGAAATATTTCCTGAGTTTATAAACATAATGAAAATGTAAAAAGGGAAAAAAGACTATGTTGTGATAAAAAATGTTGATGTAATCATTGTTGTAACGACTAGATACGGCTCTAATATCATTACAATCGATACCTGTGTAGGCCCACTGTTTTGTTTATATTCAGGAGCGCTAGCTTGTTGTTAGCTGTTAGCTATTGTATCCTCCTACGGTGTGTAGTGAAGCATGTTTAGCCATTTTTCGACCTGCTGGGAGGATTTTTGAAAGAAATGTAGTTTATTTGTCACCATGGATGGGAGGACTAGTGATTTAGAAGTAGCTAAAACACTACAGAGAGACGTTAGCTGCTAGCTAGCTATCAGCTGGCTATGTTTTAAATCCCCACTTGCAGAGCAGCGCTTCAGTGTTTATAACTCCAACTTTATCATTGGGTTTAAAGCCAAAATACGTTCATTCTCACTGATGCTCACATACAGTGAATAACTAATATTTTCTGCAGCACTTTTGCGGTTTTCACGTCGTGACTGAGGCAGAACATTTCCAGACAATAAGCCGCTACTTTTTTCCTACACTATCGCTACGCTCATCAAACGATGTGGCTAACTCATAGATTTTTTTTTTTTGCTAATTGCCACAATGTTTTGTGTTTAATAATTTTCATTAAACCCAGGCAGAGGACTGGAATGGCGCTTTATTGTTTGCGCCATGGCGCCATCTTTTGGGAGCGTCGCTCACTACGGGTGCTGCGAATTGAAAATATTCTTCCTGTTTTGCCTCAAACCGTAAGTAAAACTGTCAATAGCATTTCTGCTCGAAAGGATTCTCCATTCATCACTCCAAGCAACCCTGTTTCCATATGAGTTGGGAAATTGTGAAGATGTAAATATAAACGGAGTACAATGATTTGCAAATCATTTTCAACCCATATTAAGTTGAATATGCTACAAAAACAACATATTTGATGTTCAAACTGATAAACATTTTTTTTTTTGCAAATAATCATTAACTTTAGAATTTGATGCCAGCAACACGTGACAAAGAAGTTGGGAAAGGTGGCAATAAATACTGACAAAGTTGAGGAATGCTCATCAAACACTTATTTGGAACATCCCACAGGTGTGCAGGCCAATTGGGAATAGGTGGGTGCCATGATTGGGTATAAAAGCAGCTTCCATGAAATGCTAAATAATTCACAAACAAGGATGGGGCGAGGGTCACCAATTTGTAAGCAAATTGTCGAACAGTTTAAGAACAACATTTCTCAACGAGCTATTGCAAATAATTTAGGGATTTTACTATCTACGGTCCGTAAAATCAGGTTCAGAGAATCTTGAGAAATCACTGCACGTAAGTGATGATATTACAGACCTTTGACCCCTCAGGCGGTACTGCATCAAAAACCGACATCAGTGTGTAAAGGATATCACCAGATGGGCTCAGGAAAACTTCATAAAATGACTGTCAGTAACTACAGTCGGCTGCTACATCTGTAAGTGCAAGTTAAAACTCTGCTATGCAAAGCAAAACCAATTTAAGAACAACACCAAGGAACACCGCCGGCTTGGGTGGGCCCGAGCTAATATAAGACGGACCGATGCAAGGTGGAAAAGTGTTCTGTGGTCTGACAAGTCCAAATTTCAAATTATATTTGGGAACTGTGGACAGGGTGTCCTCCGGAACAAAGAGGAAAATAACCATCCGGATTGTTATAGCGCAAAGTTCAAAAGCCAGCATCTGTGATGGTATGGGGGTGTATTAGTGCCCAAGGCATGGGTAACTTACACATCTGTGAAGGCACCATTAATGCTGAATAGTCCATACAGGTTTTGGAGCAACATATGTTGTCATCCAAGCAACGTTATCATGGACGCCCCTGCTTATTTCAGCAAGACAATGCCAAGGCACGTGTTCCAACAGCGTGGTTTCAAAGTAAAAGAGTGCGGGTACTTTTCTGGCCCGCCTGCAGTCCAGACCTGTCTCCCATCGAAAATGTGTGGCGCAATATGAAGCGTGAAATATGACACCGTAGACCCCGGACTGTTGAACGACTGAAGCTTGTAAGTTTCACAATTCGACTAAGACAATTCTTACTAACTAACTTACTGTGGGATGTCTGTAGGAGTCTTTTCATGCATATTTGTACGTGCTGTCGCATTAGCTAATATGCTAACACGTCTACGAGTGTCTGTTAGTGTTATTGACGTACAATGGCATTCATTTTGTGTTGTTTGTTTTACAAATTCCTCAGTAAACTCACCAAAACGTCACTGTGGAGTTATTGAGTCCGTGTGGCTGATTGGTGAACGAGCTTCCGCATGTAATGGGTCCATGACAACGACTTCTGTTTTGTCTGATCAACCCTTTTACTGCCGTTTTACAGGCACAGTTTGGAAAAAATGAAGGTAAGTAAATAAACATTTACAAAATATTTCTGGGTAAGTAGAATTTCACAATGTATATATCTGTGACTTATAGTACAGTATGGTGCGGCTAATATCTGTAAAATACTGTTTTCTTTGAAAATTTAGTGGGTGCGCTTTATAGTCCGTAAAAGGGAAAGGGCTTACTGGAAAACCTTATATGCCCATTGTTTTGAAAGTGGTGTTTTAATCTGAATAATCACAGTGTTGCTGTGGGCTCATTTTCATTCATCACGATTCAATATCATTCATTTTCAACCTGCATTAATAGCCTTACATTTTCTCAGATTTTCTAAACAAACATTTATCCACATTAATGTGGACCTGTTACTTATTTTGTGTTATTATTAATGTGCTATATTAAGATGAAAGTGCTGCGGTGAAAAGACAACTCCTTTCTGCAGAGTGTGCATAACACCTGATTTGATTATTTATCGACTCGGCGGACCTAATAGGGGACGATGTCAACTGTGCTCACGGAGCGTGATGACTCTCATAAATGTCACGACCTCCTGACAAGTCATTAAAACCGATGCCGGAGGTCATGAAAATTCCTACCTGTGATTAATTTTACAAGAAACCATCCAATTAAATCTGAGATACTACTCTGCGGAAGCTGCAGTAGCTTGGGGATGGCCTGGCGACAACGCTAATAACAGCATGGCCCGTCTTTGGGCTAGATGGAGACATTAGTATAAGCTACAGGTGTTCAACTTCAGTATAATTAAAAAAACATATAACCAGCCTGTCTGCATGATTTTAGTATTTCCTATAATGTTACTTTAAAATACTGACATTATGAAAGTGCTGCAGACCTTTACGTTTACAGTTCAGAATCCTAACAAATGTCCAATTGATTTATTTCACGACCTATTTATCAAAATATTTTACGACACCTTTAATATATTTCATGACACTATTGCTTTGAAAAGCAGAAAGAAAATGTAACATGAAACAATCACATAGTGTGCAGGATCAGAAACCTGAGTGGCCATTCACCAACCATCCGATGCCCCAGCCATCTGGGCCATCAAGGGCTGCAAAGTACTCATCGGTAAACAAAAGTGTTTGAAAATGAGTCTTCATGTATTCCTGAGCCCACTGCAACCGTTTCTGCTTGTGAGCTTGTGAGCATTGTTTATCATGAATTGATTAACGTGGACCCCGACTTAAACAAGTTGAAAAACTTATTCGGTTGTTACCATTTAGTGGTCAATTGTACGGAATATGTACTGAACTGTGCAATCTACTAATAAAAGGGGTGGCCGAATATTAGCTTTAAGCACACTTGCAAACTTCTTGCGCATCCTACATCTTAAGGTTTATGGGACTCCAGAGGCACCAGCAGCTTCAAATACCTATTTGCTGCTTTGCAATGGCCTTTTGGCAGCTTCTCTCCCATGAAGTTGTCTTTTTCTTTTGCCTTTATCTGTACAATATCGCCTGACCTCTGAATTAGCAACATATTTCTTTACAGTTCGATGATCACACATAAGTTTTTTGGGAATAGCCAAAGTATTCATACTCTGAGCAATTTAGTGTACCATCTTAAGCTTTTCAACAGCAGAGAGATTGTTTTTTCTTCCCCATATCGCTTGAACCCCGTGGCCTGCTTAATCTTAATAAAATCACTTTTAAGCAGTTTTCCTTTGTGGGCTCACCTCGGGGTATTTATCACAAGTGTCTGGAATTGATGTCAAAAATCTACAGAGCCTTGAGACTCAATACCATCCATGAGTTTAATGGAAAAACAGAAAAATTAATGTTTTTGACTCCTAAAACCAATTTTCATAATAATTTGGAACACAGTTGTAAACTGGTCGTGAAATAAAAAAAACAACAACATAAAATGCTGTTTATAAAAAGCCCATGCAATAAATATATTGGTGATTAAATAAATAAAAATCTCTCAAATAAATCAAATGTGCATCCACGAAATAAATAAAATAGTTTATGTACATACAAACCCCGTTTCCATATGAGTTGGGAAATTGCGTTAGAAGTAAATATAAACGCAATACAATGATTTGCAAATAATTTTCAACCCATATTCAGTTGAATATGCTACAAAGACAACATATTTAAAGTTCTAACTAATAAATATTTTTTTTCTGCAAATAATCAGTAACTTTAGAATTTCATGCCAGCAACATGTGACAAACTCCTCTCTGAGCTGCCACCTTATCGTGGTAGAGGAGTTTGCGTGTCCCAATGATCCTAGGAGCTATGTTGTCCGGGGGCTTTATGCCCCCTGGTAGGGTCTCCCAAGGCAAACAGGTTCTAGGTGAGGGATCAGACAAAGAGCAGCTCGAAGACCTCTATGAAAAAGACAAAACATGGACCCAGATTTCCCTCGCCCAGACGCGGGTCACCGGGGCTCCCCTCTGGAGCCAGGCCCGGAGGTGGGGCACGATGGCGAGTGCCTGGTGGGCGGGTCTGTTCCCATGGGGCCCGGCCGGGCACAGCCCAAAGAGGCAACGTGGGTCACCCCTCCAATGGGCTCACCACCCATAGAGGTCGGGTGCAATGTGAGCTGGGCGGCAGCCGAAGGCAGGGCACTTGGCGGTCCGATCCTCGGCTACAAAAACTAGCTCTTGGGACGTGGAAAGTCACCTCACTGGGGGGGGGGAAAGAGCCTGAGCTAGTGCGTGAAGTAAAGAAGTTCCGCAAGGGCTCTGGAACCACTTCTCTCGAGAGGGACTGGACCCTCTTCCACTCTGGCGTTGCCGACAGTGAGAGGCGACGGGCTGGGGTTACAATTCTGGTTGCCCCCCCGGCTTAAAGCCTGCACGTTGGAGTTCAATCCAGTGGACGAAAGGGTAGCCTCCCTCCGCCTCCGGGTGGGGGGGACGGGTCCTGACTGTTGTTTGTGCTTACGCACCAAACAGCAGTTCAGAGTACCCACCCTTTTTGGGTACACTCGAGGGAGTACTGGAAAGTGTCCCCCCGGGTGATTCCCTTGTCCTACTGGGGGACTTCAACGCTCATGTTGGCAACAACAGTGAAACCTGGAGAGGCGTGATTGGGAAGAATGGCCGCCCGGATTTGAACCCGAGTGGTGTTTTGTTATTGGACTTTTGTGCTCGCCACAATTTGTCCATTACAAACACCATGTACAAACATAAGGGTGTCCATATGTGCACTTGGCACCAGGACACCCTAGGCCGCAGTTCCATGATCGACTTTGTAGTTGTGTAATCGGATTTGCGGCCTTATGTTTTGGACACTCGGGTGAAAAGAGGGGCGGAGATTTCTACCGATCACCACCTGGTGGTGAGTTGGCTGCGATGGTGGGGAAGGATGCCGGACCGACCTGGCAGGCCCAAACGCATTGTGAGGGTCTGCTGGGAACGTCTGGCAGAGTCTCCTGTCAGAGAAAGTTTCAATTCCCACCTCCGGAAGAACTTTGAACATGTCACGAGGGAGGTGCTGGACACTGAGTCCGAGTGGACCATGTTCCGCACTTCCACTGTCGAGGCGGCTGATCAGAGCTGTGGCCGCAAGGTAGTTGGTGCCTGTCGGGGCGGCAATCCTAAAACCCCTTGGTGGACACCAGCGGTGAGGGATGCCATCAAGCTGAAGAAGGAGTCCTATCGGGTCCTTGGCTCATAGGACCCCGGAGGCAGTGGACAGGTACCGACAGGCCAAGCGGTGTGCGGCTTCAGCGGTCGCTGAGGCAAAAACTCGGACATGGGAGGAGTTCGGGGAAGCCATGGAAAACGACTTCCGGACGGCTTCGAAGTGATTCTGGACCACCGTCCGCCGCCTCAGGAAGGGGAAGCAGTGCACTATCAACACCGTGTATGGTGCGGATGGTGTTCTGCTGACCTCAACAGCAGATGTTGTGGATAGGTGGAAGAAATACTTTGAAGACCTCCTCAATCCCACCAATACGTCTTCCTATGGGGAAGCAGTGCCTGTGGAATCTGTGGTGGACTCTCCTATTTCTGGGGCTGAGGTCGCTGAGGTAGTTAAAAAGCTCCTTGGTGGCAAGGCCCCGGGGGTGGATGATATCCGCCCGGAGTTCCTAAAGGCTCTGGATGCTGTGGGGCTGTCTTGGTTGACAAGACTCTGCAGCATCGCGTGGACATCGGGGGCGGTACCTCTGGATTGGCAGACCGGGGTTGTGGTTCCTCTCTTTAAGAGGGGGGACCGGAGGGTGTGTTCCAACTATCGTGGGATCACACCTTCCCGGTAAGGTTTATTCAGGTGTACTGGAGAGGAGGCTACGCCGGATAGTCGAACCTCGGATTCAGGAGGAGCAGTGTGGTTTTCGTCGTGGTCGTGGAACAGCTCTATACTCTCGGCAGGGTTCTTGAGGGTGCATGGGAGTTTGCCCAACCAGTCTACATGTGCTTTGTGGACTTGGAGAAGGCATTCGACCGTGTCCCTCGGGAAGTCCTGTGGGGAGTGCTCAGAGAGTATGGGGTATCGGACCGTCTTATTGTGGCGGTCCGCTCCCTGTACGATCAGTACCAGAGCTTGGTCCGCATTGCCGGCAGTAAGTCAAACACATTTCCAGTGAGGGTTGGACTCCGCCAAGGCTGTCCTTTGTCACCGATTCTGTTCATAACTTTTATGGACAGAATTTCTAGGCGCAGTCAAGGCGTTGAGGGGTTCCGGTTTGGTGGCCGCAGGATTAGGTCTCTGCTTTTTGCAGATGATGTGGTCCTGATGGCTTCATCTGACCGGGATCTTCAGCTCTCACTGGATTGGTTTGCAGCCGAGTGTGAAGCGACCGGAATGAGAATCAGCACCTCCAAGTCCGAGTCTATGGTTCTCGCCCGGAAAAGGGTGGAGTGCCATCTCCGGGTTGGGGAGGAGACCCTGCCCCAAGTGGAGGAGTTCAAGTACCTAGGAGTCTTGTTCACGAGTGAGGGAAGAGTGGATCGTGAGATCGACAGACGGATCGGTGCGGCGTCTTCAGTAATGCGGATGTTGTACCGATCCGTTGTGGTGAAGAAGGAGCTGAGCCGGTCGATCTACGTTCCCATCCTCACCTATGGTCATGAGCTTTGGGTCATGACCGAAAGGATAAGATCACGGGTACAAGCAGCTGAAATGAGTTTCCTCCGCCGTGTGGCGGGGCTCTCCCTTAGAGATAGGGTGAGAAGCTCTGCCATCCGGGAGGAACTCAAAGTAAAGCCGCTGCTCCTCCACATCGAGAGGAGCCAGATGAGGTGGTTCGGGCATCTGGTCAGGATGCCACCCGAACGCATGCCTAGGGAGGTGTTTAGGGCACGTCCAACCGGTAAGAGGCCACGGGGAAGACCCAGGACACGTGGGGAAGACTATGTCTCCCGGCTGGCCTGGGAACGCCTCGGGATCCCCCAGGAAGAGCTAGACGAAGTGGCTGGAGAAAGGGAAGTCTGGGTTTCCCCGCTTAGGCTGTTGCCCCCGCGACCTGACCTCGGATAAGCGGAAGAAGATGGATGGATGGAACATGTGACAAAGAAGTTGGGAAAGGTGGCAATAAATACTGATAAAGTTGAGGAATGCTCATCAAACACTTATTTGGAACATCCCACAGGTGTGCAGGCTAATTAAGAACAGGTGGGTGCCATGATTGGGTAAAAAACAGCTTCCCAAAAAAATGCTCAGTCTTTCACAAGAAAGGATGGGGCGAGGTACACCCCTTTGTCCACAAATGCGTGAGCAAATAGTCAAACAGTTTAAGAACAACGTTTCTCAAAGTGCAATTGCAAGAAATGTAGGGATTTATACATCTACGGTCCATAATATCATCAAAAGGTTCAGAAAATCTGGAGAAATCACTCCACGTAAGCGGCATGGCCGGAAACCAACATTGAATGACCGTGACCTTCGATCCCTCAGGAGGCACAGTATCAAAAACAGAAATCAATCTCTAAAGGATATCATCACATGGGCTCAGGTACACTTCAGAAAAACACTGTCACTAAATTAAGTTTGTCGCTACTTCTGTATGTGCAAGTTAAAGCTCTATTATGCAAAACGAAAGCCATTTATCAACAACATCCAGAAACGCAGCCGGCTTCTCTGGGCCCGAGATCATCTAGGATGGACTGATGCAAAGTGGAAAAGTGTTCTGTGGTGTAAGGAGTCCACATTTCAAATTGTTTTTGGAAATATTTGACATCGTATCATCCGGACCAAAAGGGAAGCGAACCATCCAGACTGTTATCAACGCAAAGTTCAAAAGCCAGCATCTGTGATGGTATGGGGGTGAATTACTGCCCAAGGCATGGGTAACTTACACATCTGTGAAGGCACTATTAATGCTGAAAGGTACATACAGGTTTTGGAACAACATATGATGCCATCTAAGCGCCGTCTTTTTCATGGACACCCCTGCTTATTTCAGCAAGACAATACCAAGCCACATTCAGCAAGTGTTACAACAGTGTGGCTTCATAAAAAAAGAGTGCGGGGACTTTCCTGGCCCACCTGCAGTCCAGACCTCTCTCCCATCGAAAATGTGTGGCGCATTATGAAGCGCGAAATACAATTAGTTTCCTCAGTTCCCAAACGTTTATTGAGTGTTAATAAAATAAAAGGTGATGTAACAGAGTGGTGAACATGCCCTTTCCCAACTACTTTAGCACATGTTGCAGCCATGAAATTCTAAGTTAATTCTTATTTGCAAAAAAAAATAAAGTTTATGAGTTTGAACATCAAATATCTTGTCTTTGTAGTGCATTCAATTGAATATTGGTTGAAAAGGATTTGCAAATCATTGTATTCCGTTTATATTTACAAACCCCGTTTCCATATGAGTTGGGAAATTGTGTTAGATGTAAATATGGGCCAAAGTAGTTTGGAAAGGGCATGTTCATCACTGTGTTACATCACCTTTTCTTTTAACAACACTCAATAAACGTTTGGTAATTGAGGAAACTAATTGTTGAAGCTTTGAAAGTGGACTTCTTTCCCATTCTTGTTTTATGTAGAGCTTCAGTCTTTCAACAGTCCGGGGTCTCCGCTGTCGTATTTTACGCTTCATAATGCGCCACACATTTCCCATGGGGGAAAGGTCTGGACTGCAGGCGGGCCAGGAAAGTACCCGCACTCTTTTACTACGAAACCACGCTGTTGTAACACGTGGCTTGGCATTGTCTCGCTGAAATAAGCAGGGGCGTCCATGATAGCATTGCTTGGATGACAACATGTGTTGCTCCAAAACCTGTATGGACCATTCAACATTAATGGTGCCTTCACAGATATGTACGTTACCCATGCCTTGGGCAAAAATACAACCCCATACCATCACACATGCTGGCTTTTGAACTTTGCGCCTATAAAAATCTGGATGGTTATTTTCCTATTTCTTCCGGAGGACACTACGTCCACAGTTTCCAAATATAAATTGAATGTGGACTCTTCAGACCACAGAACAATTTTCCACTTTGCATCAGTCCATTTTAGATGAGCTCAGGCTCAGCAAAGTCAACGGCGTTTCTTGGTGTTGTTGATAAATGGGTTTTGCTTTGCATAGCAGAGTTTTAACTTGCATTTACAGATGTAGCAACCAACTGTAGTTACTGACAGTGGTTTTATGAATTGTTCCTGAGCCCATGTGATGATATCCTTTACACACTGATGTCGGTTTTTGATGCAGTACCGCCTGACGGATCAAAGGTACGTAGTATCATCGCTTACGTGCAGTGATATCTCCAGATTCTCTGAACCTTTTGATGATTTTACGGACCGTAAATGGTAAAATCCCTAAATTCCTTGCAATAGCTCGTTAAGAAATGTTGTTCTGAAACTGTTCGACAATTTGCTTACAAATTGCTGACCCTCGCCCCATCCTTGTTTGTGAATTACTTAGCATTCCATGGAAGCTGCTTTTATACCCAATCATGGCACCTACCTGTTCCCAATTAGCCTGCACACCTGTGGGATGTTCCAAATAAGTGTTTGATGAGCATTCCTCAACTTTATCAGTATTTATTGCCACCTTTCCCAAGTTCTTTGTCACGTTGTTACTGGCATCAAATTTTAAAGTTAATGATTATTTGCAAAAAAAAAAAAAAATGTTAGTTTGAACATCAAATATGTTGTCTTTGTAGCATATTCAATTAAATATGGGTTGAAAATGATTTGCCAATCATTGTATTCTGTTTATATTTACATCTAATACAATTTCCCAACTCATATGGAAACGGGGTTTGTACATTTAACACAATTTCCCAACTCATATGGAAACGGGGTTTGTATATGTGACGTTACTTTATACAAACGTAAAACAATACATTAAAGGCATTCGATCCTGGGCTCGGTATCTTTCTATGTGGGGTTTGCATGTTCTCTCCAGGACTGCGTGGGTTCCCGACTTAAACAAGTTTGGACCCCGACTTAAACAAGTTGAAAAACTTATTCGGGTGTTACCATTTAGTGGTCAATTGTACTGAATATGTACTGAACTGTGCAATCTACTAATAAAAGTTTCAATCAATCAATCAACCCTCCGGGTACTCCGGCTTCCTCCCACCTCCAAAGATATGCACCTAGGGATAGGTTGATCGGCAACACTAAATTGGCCCTAGTGTGTGAATGCTGTCTGTCTATCTGTGTTGGCCCTGCGATGAGGTGGTGACGTGTCCAGGGTGTACTTTGCCTTCCACCCGTGTGCAGCCCAGATAGGCTCTACCACCCCTGCGACCCCATAGGGGACAAGCGGTTGAAAATGGATGGATGGACAATACATTGATTTACTGCGACAAAAACTAAACAGAAGTGCTAATAACGGATATTATAGAAGCGGATATCATTGTTCACATCCAGAGCCGCTATCTATGAAACTAACTCAGGGGTGGTCAGCATGCTCCGACTTTCCGATTCGGAAATCCGACTTTGGGGGGCATTCCATTTGAAATTCCGACTTCCCAGTACAAATGGAACGCACTTTAAGGTCATGGGTGTGCTGCAGCCTCTCCCAGCTGACTTAATGGAGATGCAGGCACACCCTGTCCAATCGCAGAAACACGTCGACAAATCACCAAAAAAGTATCGTTGAGTCATTACCCACCATGTTAGAGACACCTCTGACGGTCTCGGGGTTGAGCATGACAATCTCCGTGGTCACATGACCCTCCACGGCCTCCGTCATGTTCTCCACTGTGCAGTTGATGGCCGGGTCCTTGATCTTGAACCAGTTGTCGGCGTACCAGCCGATGAGGAACCACACGTACTTCTTTCCATAGAGCTTCTCTTTGAACACCTGCGGCATAAATGGGCATGAGTCGCAGGTCATTACACTACTAATTGCCAGTCTGGTTGGGCCTATTGGGATGAATTGAGCAGAAGAACTGGCACTAACTTCGCAAAACACCTTCCTGGCTTCTGTCTCGTAGAACAGCCCCACAATGATCCTGGCATCCTGTCGCTGGACCACACGGGACGACGACATGAAAATATGGCTTGTTTAGATCAACAGATACAGGCAAAGAAAACGCAGGGGTAGCTCATGTTGATGCGCTGGTTGAAATCTGAAACTTCCAGACGCTGAGGAGTAGCTAATTAATCCTATGCATTAATTTCTGCCAAACGAGCTGCCTGCTAATGATATGTGCAGCTGTGAAGGGGTGAGTTGCTGACAGCTGAGGTGAATTTTTAATCAAAGCACCTTGAGGTTTTTGACAGCCACAGCCGGGTCGGTGAGGAAGCTCGTTCGGACGCTGATTTCGATGCCAGCCTCCTTGACTCTCTGCTCCAGGTCATCCAGAGTCTGAGGGGAGGAAGAGGAGAGCTGGCCTTAGATTGGCACGTCTAAGGGGAAAAACACAATTCTACTGGAAGCAGGAGAGGCTGAAGTGTGTAGGAGACACACAAAGGCAGCGTGAGGACGTACGTACACAACACAGGCAGCGATCTTTACACAAGGAACACGGCTGCAAAGAGCTGGATCATTAACCTCAATTAGGGGAGCCGACATTAAGTGGCTCCATATCGATTGTCTAGTCGAGGAGAGACGCATTGCGTGGTCGATGTTCTTCACGACCAATATTGCACCGAATATGTTGAAAAGACATCCGATAATCACCAGGAGCGATTGCTTGAAAGAGCAATGTGGAAACAAACACCCAGATCAAGACAGCAGCTAATTAAAACAATCCTTCCTTAACCAAAACACATCAATGTGAGGACATGGAGGAAGTGATTAAAAAATAAGCGACAGATTGGGAATACGTGGGTATTTTCTTCATTCAAGGTCTTGAATGTCCTTTTAAACACAGCAATGAGTACAACAATATCTTTGTCAAGGCACAATACCAAAGTACAGGGGTGTACAAACTACGGCCTCAATCTAGCACGCGGGACTAGGGTTGGGGGATATGGTTGAAAACTGTATCACAATATACGTTTTTTATATTGGTCGATATTGATAATTATTGAAATTTGTTGGCATATGAAAATATGGAACAGGAGAAACATATAATAAATGTAACCTTCTGATTAAAATCCCCTCAGCTATCATGCCAGAAACTAAATGAAATATCAATACAAGCATGGAAAACAATCAATGTAAACAAAATTTGAAAATTACAATAAACACTAAACAATCTTTAAGGTAAAAAATTATAAAATAAGGAATATGTAAGAAATGCCTAATAAAGTGTAACAAAATAGTGCAAAGTGTGAAAATGTAAACTTAGAGCAACCTGAAAAGAACAAGTCTTTGCAGGTTTAGTGCCACAAAGTAATATTATGCAGGAATTATACTTAAAATATTATTCGATCAAATTATTATTTTAAAGTAGAACAGTTTTTATATTTAGCTATTGGCTTTAGTTATACAGTCCTGCACTTTAGTTCCTACCTGTTTCCGTACATCCGAATAGGGAACAAACGTTTGTCAATAAACTTCTCCATCAATGTTGATAAGAAAAAACTGCCATACTATGGAAGTGACTTCTCCTTTTTTATCCACTATTTCTTCGCACTCTGCACAACTCATTTCCATTTATTTCACTCTGCACAGAAAATTGACAACCAAAAGTAATGGTTGATATTGTTACACGATTGGCTGTTTAGCGAGTCCCTCGCATTTGATGACAATTTCCTGTTTGGCTAGCTTACCAGACCGCGAGTTCCTTTGTTTTTGCAACAAACCAAACTTTATTCTTTCCGTTTTTTTCAGACCAAAAAAAATATGTATTTATCGAACGTTTTAATGAACGGATTTTATATTGATAGGATTACATACGTATCACAATATATATTGATATTGTTTTAATTGGTCCAGCCCTACGCAGGGCGTCTCAAATGTTTCTTTAACAAGTTTATCAACAGCAGAAATGTGTACAGAGAGAGTATGGACAACTCAGTTTTAGAGTTGGTCCCAAACATGGCGCCCTATAGTCACGTGACGGGCTATTGACTAATCAGAAAGAGTATGGCCAGACAATCTCTTCAATGATTGGTGAAAAGCCCCTCACGTGACTACAGAGCGCCATGTTTGGGACCAACTTTGAAACAAAGTTGTCCATACTCTCTCTATACGCAGCACACATATTGCCACCCATGGGCCATTGTGAGTGTTGCAGCCATGATTCGGCAGCTGTGTTCTTCTTTTTGTTACAGTGCATTGTTTCTGGGTCACGGGGCAAAGCCACCTGATACTCATTTCCTCTTGCACTTTCCAGTCCCCTCACTCGGCGCCAGTAGATTCCTGATGGTTCACCCTTCCACTCATGTTCATCTCCTCTGCTTTGGCTCCACTCACACTTCTCGTTTTCCCTGGTTCAGCCCCGTAGTGTTAACTGTTACTTCTCCACACGTTTTGTGTGCATCTTTAGTTATTTTCCCTCACTCCTTTTTGAGTGTTTTTTTTGTTATTATTCTTATTATATCTCCTCTATGTTGAGGTTCATCTCTGGGTAAGCCCATCGTGACAGTTGCTTGTCAATAACCAAGGGCCTGATTTACTAAAATCCAAATATCTTGCACTAAACTGTGTGCGCACACAATAAAATAACATGTAAAATTAGTGGGCGCGTTGCGTGAGATGCAAGTGCAATTATAAAGTGGTGCAGACCACCTTTTTAAATGAGGATTTTGTGTGTACTATACGGGGTATCACCATAGAGACACTGATTTACTGCACATTCATGTTATCATGCCCACACCTGTGGCGTTTAAACATGCAGGAGACATCTACCACATTTTATGGGAATCTTAGAAGCAGTCCTGTAACGCATCTACTTTGACATCACTTCTTTTTTTTTACCACCAAAAGTTCAATCATTGGAGAGAGGCTGCACTTATTCCGTTGAAGACGCAAAAACATGCATAATTCAAAATATTTTTTCATATAAGAAATATTTTAGTAATAATATATTATATGTGAAAAAAACCATAACACGATTAAAAATGTAAAATAAATTACACCAAAACGCATCAATTTAATTTGTTTTAATCAGTTCAGGTCCTCGAGCAGCTATAAAATTATAAAATTATGTTGCTGAATAGAATGTTGACAGACACGCAGGACGGAGGACTCTAGTTTATCTTTGCAGCGCAAGCACTTATGCTGCAGCTATGTGTGTAACTGTCAGTTTGGACGTCCTTCTGACACGTGCTAAATAAAAAGTCAAATAGTGCTCGCAAAACGGTGAGGAGTGTTGATAATTTACATTGCGCGTCCTAAATCCTATTTGCATCTTCTAATCCCAATATTTTGTGTGTTTTGACTATCAGCATATATTTTGCATATTAATGAAACAGAGACACAAAATGGATTGCAGTCCATATTTTGCTCACTTAACAGATGAAATTCCCTTTGCAGTAGATCAGCTCTGGGCGCGCTACAGCTTAGTACATGACAACCTTTAGTAAAGTGTATTATATTACAGGTCTGAGAGTATAGCATCCTCTTATACGTAACAATTTAGACAGACTTTCCCACACATGGTACAAATAATTAAATACATACACGTCAACTTAACGCACAAGTGCCACACAATGTCAACTGCCCACTGAACTATGTGGTTATTACAAAAAAAATACAAGCACCATACCCAATTTAAAATGCTACTACAAAACACTTTCTCTCCACACTTCCCCATGTTTGCGTAAATGCAAATTTATGTCATATGTTTCAATGGGGACTGACCGAGGTGAACACTTCGGTGGTCTGCTGGATGGTGGCGATGCGAGTCCACTTCCACTTCTGGAATAGCTGCACCCTGGTGGGGTTGTGCAGTGTGGCTGACGGGTGCGTGCGGAAGAAGGTGGGGAAGCGCTGGCGGTTGGACAAAGCCGGTGAGCTGGAGCCATACGAGAGCTGGGGAGAACAGGTATGAGGAAACAGTCTTTGTTATGGCAAAATTAGCAATCTGAACTAAACTGAACCACAATTTCAGTGTATGTGTTAGTATGTCCTCTTCCCTGCATTTGCCTGGGTTTTGTCAAAAATAAGACAATTTTATGGCCCTTACACATTCCTATGGCTAAGTGGAAAGAGCTCTACTCGGTTGTTTTTACAACGCAACCCCCACCTTCTCCAAGTATGAGACAAAGAGTGCTGTGATATTCGAAGGTTACTCATTTGTATTGTATGTCTTTTGGTCGAAGGTGACTTTCCAAATGGATTTCTTTTAATAATTGATATTGTGTTAATTGTCTTTCCCAATGCTTAACCAAAAATATTCCTGTCCACAATCAGATCGAGTTTGTTGCTGTTTTGCTCCAACCCCTCCACCTTTAATTCTCAAAAGGAATAAAGATCTGAAAGATTTCTATAGCCCCGTTTAGACTGCACAAAAAATCTGATTGCTTTGCCCTCAAGTGAAAAAGATCATATTTTTTTATGCGAGTCTGAACGCTCCAAAGTGCCCCAAATCTGATCTTTTGGAATCAAATTCAGGCCACATCAGGAGGTATCCCAAACACAATTGGAATCTGCTCTTTTCAATGAGACTTTTTCATCAGCTTTGGGCGAGCTACGTCATTCGTGTGTGCGTTTTTTTTTCCAAAGGCTGAATTTTCAGTGCATCACTATAGTCGATAATGAGCAAATAGTAGGTAATATACGAATATTTATTTTGATTCTCAAGAAATAGCAATTGTTGAAAGACCGGAATTGACGCTCTGGCGCGTTTGCTTACATTTCACATACATTGCGTAAGTTATTTCTGTAAGTGATTTGAAAAACAAAGCTAAAGTAGATCCATGCTGATGGTTGTGTTCCCTCAACTTAACAGCCATAAAAAGATTAGAACCCCTACCAACATATTACACGACATAAATTATATCCATACATTATATCACTTTAATTTATTTTCATGAAAGAACATTTTTTTTCACTGCATTTAATTCATTTTTTGTAGTAGTAGTAGCAAGTTTCTTGTTCATTTACGAAATCCGGTCAACTTTCTTTGTTTTCAATTTATTGAACTGCTCATGCAAGTGACGTGGACGACACATTGGGGCCACATTGCAGTCTTTGTGTGTTTACACTACAGTCTGGTAAAGATCACATCTTACTTGCAGGGTAAACGTCAGCTGGAAAAATTAGATTTGGAAAAAAATCAGATTTGGGTCACATTGGCTTCCAGTGTAAACATAGTATTTGTGTCTCTCGCACTCTCTCGCTTCTTATAGTTTAGTCTTTATTTGGAGGGACAATGCACATAAACATTAAACTCAAAGACAGAAATGTTCTGTACCAATTTATACCTAAATAGCTCATTTCCATCTCCAGTCCCTGGCTACCTAAATTAAAGGGATACAAAAATCATGCAATACAATTATTACAATAAAATCATACCATATCACGTAATCAAATTAAGAAAAGTCATAAAATGCCCTTTCATGGTAACATACTTAATATACAATACAACCACATCTCATTTACATCATCACACAAAGACAATACATGCTCTTGTTCACATCTGTCATCATTTGTAAAAACAACCATGATTTTAACACACACACCTCACAATTTACAACAAAAATGCTGTCATGGATGAATATAATACACATTAAGTTGATCTGTCAAACATAGTGCCCACCTTAGTGACTGTGTGAGCAGTCTTAATTTCCTTCTTTCTTTCTGTAGGAAAGTGCATTTTTCTCCTCTTTAATCTGATGCGTATTTGGGATTTCAAAATAAAAACTTAAAAACATACCCTATCTTTCTCTGGATATTTTTTGGTTGAACAGGAACAGATCCAAAAAACTTTCAATGAAAACAACAGGCGGAATGCACACGGCTAATATAGATTAGAATTGTTTGGCTTTGACAAAAGGCTGCTTCTTTTCAATGGACAATATTTAAATTCAATCATATCTCATTAAAAATACACCCCATGTGAGAGAAGATGTCTCCAATGGAACAGGTGGGCGGGGCGGCGGTAAATGCCAAATGAACGGTTCAAACAATTACTTTCACAATGACAACTGGAGGCGGCAAGACCCCTCGACAGGTCTCTTTAAATATGAGAAACCTGGCATTTGGGAGACCATCACATACGTTAGGCACTCTCCCCTGGCCTCATTACTTACAGCCGATGAAAAGGAGGAGGAGCTTGATGAAGAATGTCAGACATCTCGAACAATGTGGACTCTTCACAATAACAAATCCCTCAGGGTGCAGCAACCATACAGGTGAAGTCATTGATAAGCGGCATGGAGCAGCTACACTGTCAGGAAGTGAGGGCTAATTTTGACAAAGAAGCCAAAAGACCATTAGACGCAATTTGGGACGCGGTGTCGCACTCAAGCGTCCTTTAGAGGCGATTGAACTGTCAGCCTTGAGAGTAATGGTCGACCAGACAAAGCCATGCCTAGAGTACCATAAAACTGTACGTTTGCGGGCAACTTTCTGTCTGCACTTAGAGACATTTGCGTGTATAGGCTTTTTCTAACATTCTAAATGAATCTTAAAGAGAAACTGTTGCCAATGTTGCCTGCTTGAAAAGGTTTCCTGTCATTTACAATACCTATGTGAGACAAGCACACATGTTTTGCATTAATGCATAAATAAACACTCGTTGAAGTCAGCAAACAATGAAGGATATGGGAGTTGCTCTATTTCGGCTATAAAGCGCTCTCAAAAACCTCAATAAATGTTTTATATACAAGCTGTAAGTATACATGTATTGTAGTAACAGGCACATTCATAATAACATGCAATATTTACATATTTTGCTCATTTTAAGCATACAGCGACATATTAATTTCACAGACACATCCCAACCTTTACTATGTCTTTCAACAACAACATCAACACTACGAATTCCTACAATGTGATTTCCTGGATTTTTTTTCACATTCTCTCTCTCACAGTTGAAGAGTACCTATGAGGAAAATTACAGACCTCTGTCATCATTTTAAGTGGGAGAACTTGCACAATCGGTGGCTGACTAAATACTTTTTTGCCCCACTGTATATGGAGTATTATTGGAAGTTTTTGGATGGTTATTTTAGTGAGCTTCATGGGCACAATAGAGTATTCCCATTAGCTGCATTGTTAGTCAACTCTTACTTGCCATATTTTACGAGTTACGATGCATAAAAAAATTAAACATATGTTTTTGTCTTACATAGGGATTGTGAATGATTGGCCAAATTTCCCCCAAAAAATGCAGTTTCCCTTTAAGAGTGCCAAAATAGGGTAATGGACATGTGTAGCCCTTAATGCTGGTATTTAGACAGTTTAGATGCTTTTCAAATGCATCTATACTGAAGCATTTAAGCTACAGACACTTAAAACAAGTTGTTTTAAGTGTCTGTAGCTTTAATGCTAATTAGCAGTGTTTGTATGCCTCCAACAAGCGCACTGTACTAAGTTGAAATAACAAGCTGCTTTCAGAGACAGTTCAACTATAATGTGTTCATAAATTGTAAGTGTTGCAAATTTAATAATTTCTTCATTATTTATATGTTATATTTATTAATGAATCAATTGGCTTTTTAAAGTGCCTTTCTGGGTGGTGGTAAGCTACATTTGTAGTCACAGCTTCCCTTATGAAAAAATAATGTATGATAAACAGACATTGTATTGTGTAATCTAGTTGATTTACATTTACACTGGAAATGTCTAACATGATAGATGTCACATACCACATACAACAACGTAAGATTAGCGAATGGCACAAAAGGGGAAAAAACGTCAGCAATAGCTATGTGAGCTACATGCTAATGTCAAATTTTATCAGCAGCATCTTGCTGAAGAAAATACAAAATGATCCAACTTGCAGCTCCTATGTTTGTAGCTAAATGACAGAGAGTTGGCAGAACTATTTTCTTATAAAATGTGTAGCAAAGCCTGCTCTTGTTGTGGGTGTGTGCACAGAGTGGCTCATTTAGCTGGGGGTGGATCACCAGTGGTATGACGTTTATTAGGAATGTTTTTTCTTTATGAAAGGTCACATTTTTAAAAGAGATAGATCTTTTTTCAAAAGTGGAGCAAACAAGGGGCATGGTAGAATTTTTTTTGGACACATATTCGCTCACATTTGAACCGATTCACAGGTACTGGAATGTAGTTTGCAACGGTACCAATATTCTCCACTAGTGTGTGTGTTAATAAATACTAATTGTTTTTATAATAAAATCAATTTATTATTGCAACATTTAAAAAAAAAGGAAGATTATAATAACTGCTGTCCAGTTGTTTTATGTTGTTTCAATAGCACATTTCTCAGCCTCAAGTACAGTTGCAAGTTCAAGACTTTAGACGGCAGTAGTGTAGTATAAGGTGGGTTGGTCATGACAGTCTTAACTGTCTCAAGTTGCGCCCTACAAAGTGTTAATGCTGTAAGTATTGTACTAGTTACATTCCAGCTGTTTTATTGTAATGTATATCTTAGTAGTTTTCATTAACAAATTTGAATGTGTTGGAATATAAAAACTAAAAATTTCTAATGCTAAATGCTAATGTAACATGTCAATAGCAAAGGCAACATATATTAGCATCAAGCGAGCGCATTTGTGGAAAAGTGGAGACTTACCTTTTACGTTGGAGACAATTTTTTGGCATTGAAAATGGCAACGTTAGCTTGAGGTCGTTGGGCCGAGACTGCTCTCAGTGCTGCTGGAGTGATTGCCAAGTTCCAGAGTGAGTCGGCAACCGGGCGCAGCACAGGCACCAAAATATGTCACCGTTGGCTTTCCAACAGTAACAGTTAAAGGAACCTGTAGTCCGCTGTCACTGCTGGGTGGAAAGGTCGCTTTTACAAACCGAGAATGTCACGAGAAAGATTTCCCAACAGTGGGAATAACTTCAATCCAAACACAATAGATTTACGCTGCAACAGCGTAGAAGCATCCCCCAACAACCTCAAACAATATCTCTTAATTACAATCGGTCGAGTTTCCCGCAGCCCTTGAGCGCTCGATCAATGGCCAAGTGTGCTTTTAGAAACGAATACGGGGGATCAAATGAACAAGAGTGAAAGGAGGAGGCGATTAACTCCCCTTTTTGATCCAGGAACTGCGGTTTCTCTCTGTGATGAGGCCGTTGGACATGCGCGGAGGATCCTGCGTGGGCAGAAGTAAGGGAGTACGACAGCGAGGAGGTCGTTTCCCCGCGTCTAAAAGACAGACAGATGTCTTTAGTGTGTCTTCAAGCCGCTCGAACTGAGACAGCATTAGAGGTGAGCGGTAAGAAGGACGCGAGGCGCAGATGCCAGCCACTTGAAGCGATTGTTTTCGATGACTAACGTCTTCAATGGGCAGACAAAGCTAATCGAGAGCAGAATGAGAGGCAGAACAAGGCACGGAGAAGGGCTGCGAAATGAAAAATATCTGCTGTGAAAAGCAGACGACATCTGCGGGCCGTCTTTTTCACAAACAAAGGTGTTGTCAGGTAACACACACACACGGCCGGACAATGCGCTTTGTCCCGAGCTTTTATGTCTACGTCAATGTCTTCCACCAAACTGTTTCGTTGAGTGTCAGCGCTGATTCAGTGCGCCGTCAAGTGTCTTCAAAATAAATAACAGACATGACATTGATTTGGGAAACTATGCGTAAACATCTGCTCTACCGACAGCTAACATTCACATTTAAATTTGATGTAACAAAACAAACACGTTAATGCAAATGCTATCTTTTCTTTAAAACTATCACTGCTCAAAAAATAATAATGAATCAAAATCAATGTTGTTATGAATTATTGACCAATTGAAGGCCCAAATTACTTTACATCAAATATTGTACTTTGAAAAATTGCATATTTTGGGTGTTTGCCATAAAAAAAAAAGTTTTCTATGACAAAAAGGGCATAAAACAAGCAAACAATAAAAACACAAAAAACCTATTATATAATCAACGGATAGTTTTGAAGATTATCTACAGATTTAACCGTTGAAAATAAAACAAAAATTAAAATAATGTATGACTTATTTTTAACACTTTTAACCCTTTTGGATCCCTAGGAATTATAAACAGTCATTGCTCAAAAAAACCCCAAATAAAAATCAGTGTTGTAATGAATGATTGACTTATTTAAGGCTCCAGTTATTTTACATCAAATATTCCGCTTTTAAAAAAATTAGGGATGCAGGGTTAGTTGCATAGGTTGTGTTTAGGGGGTGTTTATTTTTTTTTATCATAAATGTATTGTTTTACAGAAATGTAAGTTTTTACACAATGAAAGCCTATGACACTTTCTTTACAAACGTATATATGGACGAGCTCCTACCCTTGTTAAGGAAATCATCCATAAAAGAATAGCCACAAGACTTGCACCAGGTTAGGAACTGGAGGTGATTGTGAGGTGCATCATAAAATACTTCTCGGTGGTATTGTCCCAATACCATTATTTTGGTACTAGTACCATAATGTATTTCTATACTTTTCAAAATAAAGGGGACCACAACGAAATGTCATTGTTATTATTATTATTTCAACAAAAAAATCTTATGAAACACTAAATATGTTTCTTATTGCAATCAAATAATAATTTTGTCATTATATAAAATAATGAACATATTAGACAACTTGTCTTTTAGTAGTAAGTAAACAAACAAAGGCTCTGATTTTGGCTGTTGACGTACTTATGTAATAACATATTGTGTCATTTTCCATTCTATCACTGTGAGGGACAAGCGGTAGAAAATTGATCTACTTGTTTATTTACTGTTAGTATCTGCTTACTTTTTGTTTTAACATGTTCTATATACACTTGTGTTAAAATGTAATAAGCCTTATTCTTCTGTTGTTTGGTTACTTCACATAGGTTTTGGGCGATACTACACATTTTGGTATCAGTGTTTGAATGTGTGTGTGAATGGGTAAATGTGGAAGTAGTGTCAAAGCGCTTTCAGTACCTTGAAGGTAGAAAAGCGCTATACAAGTACAACCCATTTATCATTTATCATTAACATTATCATAATTAAAGTTGTCCTGTGTCCAGGTAGGTATTTCCTGAGTTTATAAACATTAAAAAATGACAAAATAATTTGTGATAGTAAAAGATATTGACATAATCATTGTAGTATCGACTGAGTACAGTTCTTGTATAGTTACAGTTGATGTCTGTGTAGATCCACCCATGGCACTTGTTCACATTCAGGAGCGCTAGCTTGTTGTTAGCGTTTAGCTATTGTATCCTCCTAGTGAAGCATGTTTAGCTATTCCTCGTCCTTCAGGGATGATATTTGTAAGAAACTTACTTTATTTGTCGCCATGGAGGCAAGGATTAGTGATTAAAAAGTAGCTTAAATACTACCGACTGCGGATGGACTTTAGCCGCTGGGTAGCTAACGGCTAACAAGAGCAAGAGCTAAGCACCTCTTGCAGAGCAGCGCTTCATTGTTTAGAGCTTCAACTTCATCGATTGTTTTTAAGCCAAAAATGTGTCCATTCTCCCTTTAATATCTCCACTGTGTTTCTGCTTTTAAAGTATACCGTGTGTATGCGTTGCCTAATATGCGTGTCTGCTTGCTTAAGCAAACGGCACACTGTCATGTCCAAGGGAAAATAAGTACCGGTATTTTTCAGAAGCAGTAAAGTACCGTTTTTAAATCATTAGAACCACATTACTTTATTAGTACTGGCATATCGTACATCCCTAATATATATATATATATATATATATATATATATATATATATATTAGGGGTGGGCAAATTAATGCGTTAATTACGAGTTAACTCATCAATCTATTAACGCCGACAATTATTTTATCGCACATTTGCATATGTTATTTATATGCTTTTATTTTGTTAACACCTTTTCTTAACAAGATGGCGTCGCCCGGATAAGCTTCGGCTTCGAGGGGCTCTTGGTAAAGATGGAATATTTGGCAAAAATACCGGACAATTCTGCAAATTTCATGGCTGGCTTACAGCGTGGTCACTCCGGGATCACTTACGACTGCCAGACAATTCTGAATGTGGATAGATCGGGCCGTTTTGGACTGAATGACGCATGCTTGCTAGACCGGCTAGCTAGCATGGGAATACTTTGCCGGCTACATCCAGCGGCCTGTGAGGCAGCGGAGTATATGTGTTCTCTGTCTATTTATCAATAATGCAGACGAGGAGTGTTGGCTGAGTTCTTAACGTTTGCTTTCAGAGCGTGCATATCACAACATACAAGATGCCGTCATGGCGACACAACCTATACCGGGCTACTGCGCATGCTCGTCACTCCTGTTGCATGCTGGGTAGGGTAGTTCTTTTTTCCCCTGGCTCATAACATCACAATATAGTACCATGTATATGATGCGTTCAGTTTATCAAAGCACCAAGCAAACAATCGGAAAATTCCCATCATATCAATTCCTAGATATGGTCATCATTATTCTAAGTACACTACGCAGAATAAACACAACATTATCAATATTGCTACTACGGATAATTTGATAAAAAAATTCCCTAAAACAGCCCACTACCCATAATATAGGTTTTTTAAACATAAGATCCCTGATAAAAAAAAAAATTTTTCTGCTGTTACCTCAGAAATTGCCTGTTCAGATGTTATGATTGTGGCTCAGAGATTTGTATGTAGATTATATTTATTTTCCATAACAAACAGGATAACTTAAATACCCTGGCAGTGGCAATAAGCTTAAATGTTTGTATTTAGATTTTTTGAGTTGATTTTCATAAAATATGCTATTTAACTGCTATTGTTTAACAAGGACTGATTTAAATCGTGTTTGCACAACAAATGTTTTGCCGCTTTTGTTCATGTGGGAGAATATTCCAATAAAGGTGCACTACACACTACTTTTGAATTCATTATTGGGCTTTGCGTATAAAATGCAGTTAATCGCGACTAATCGGACAAATAGTGCGATTTTTAATCGTTGCCCAGCCCTAATATATATATATATATATATATATATATATATATATATATATATATATATATGTATCTATATATATCTATATATATTTATATATATATATATATATATATTTATATATATATATAGATATATATAGATATATATATATATATATATATATATACACACAAACACACAAATACATACATACACACATGCATACACAATATATACATACATGTATTGACTGTACACTATATAAGTATACAATTATTTTTTAAAACATTTTCATCAATTTTTCAAAGTTATGAATTGATTTACAGTCAGAATGGATAAGAATCGTGTTTCGGATGTGAATCCATTTTTTGTGCACCCCTAATTAATAAATAAACAAACAAAGCCAGGCTGCTAGCTAATTTTGCGAGACAATATATTGTCCCACAAACTATTCCTGCTCATCGATGTTATGTTATTCATTATTTGGAGAAAAAATTTATGTAATGTACATGTGACGTAATGTAAACATATTAAATAATAAGAACAATACAAGTAATCCGTTCAAATGTAGTAAAGTTTTTTTTTGCCATTCATATTTTTTACCTTTGTAACTGGGAGGTCAAGAACTTTTAATTCTTCTAAATGGACAAACAAAATAAAACGGACTCTCAATCTCTGTTGCAACAATGTAACTATTGAACATCTTTATATTTCCGTCGTTGAACAAATTGGGTCTTAAAATGTGTTTTGTTGTCCTTTTGTTGTTGTTCCAACAACTTGGTCATGCCAGCTCATTTGTCCGTGTTCTTTACTCATTCAAAATCCCAAATATTTAAATATTTGGCTTTGCAATCATATTTTTCCCTCTGAATTTTCGTTATTTGTGAGTTCAACTTGCCAGACATGCATCCTATGTGTGTAAGCTAGCGGTCCCGCCAGCCCCTTCCGCAACAAAGATGGTGGATGGCTGACTAGAGGGTTAACTGCGTTTATTTAATTCTCCTATTGAATATACACGCTTGGGTGTTGAGAGCGATACACAAGGTGAAACCTCTTGCATTTGGATTTAAAGCTCTCGCAAAAGAAAACAAACATAATAATAATAATAATATAATAATGGATTAGATTTTATATTGCGCTTTTCTACTATTCAATACACAAAGAGCTCACAGAGAAGTGGGAACCCCTCATTCATTCACACCTGAAGGTGGTAAGCTACACTTGTAGCCACAGCTGCCCTGGGGTAGACTGACGGAAGCAAGGCTGCCAATTTGTGCATATGGCTCCTCACACCACCGCCTACCATTCATTCATCATTTATTCACCAGTGTGAGCGGCATCGGGGGCAAGGGGGAAATGTCCAAGGACACAACGGCAGCGATTTGGTTGTCAAGAGGCGGGGAGCGAACCTGCAACCTTCAGGTTTCTGGCACGGCCGCTCTACCCACTATGCCATGCTGGACATGGCAATTCACCCATGTTATGAAGTTCATTTTCATTAATCGTTCAAATAATTGATTAGCCATGCAACGGACTTCTTCATTTGCACACGCTTAACTCACCACGATGAGGTTCCACATTCGAGCTGCTTCTGCCACCAGCGTGGAGACGCCGCTGCATCCTGGCATCAGCACGATCTTGATGGGCTCCGTGTAGAGAAGGTCGTACAGCAACTTGGTGGCTTCTCCTGGGTCGCACTAGAAGGGAACATTCGAAAAAACAATCACAATAAAGAGACAAAGTGATGAAAAAACGACTCCGAGCCGCCCCTCGCTAGGTGAGCCAGACTTTTGTTCATACACAAACTCATTTGGCATGTTGGCATGTGGCTCACATAAATTGTGCTCTCCTGTCTCACTTCTTAAATTGACCTTGTTGTATGAGATGTTTGGCATCTATTACGAGGATGTCGTGGTGGTCTGTGCAGCCCTTTGAGACACTAGTGATTTAGGGCTATATAAGTAAACATTGATTGATTGATTGATTGATATTACGCACGTAGTGTTGCAACAGGGGTCTCCAAACTCGCCAGCTGACTTTGATTAGCTCACCAAAAGGTTAAATAATATTTGCCTAAACTTTTTCTAATAACTGTTTAATTTAGACATGGTGCCTATTTTTAATGACACATTACCACAAAATAGCACAAAGAGAATCACCGCACTGTTTGAGTGGAAATCTGCTTCCTAAATAAAGTACATTTTAAATCAGGGGTATATTTTTCAACTAAGGGCCACATAACGAAAAATCAAAGTATACCCAGGCCATTTTGATATATATATATATATATATATATATATATATATATATGTATATTTATATATATATACATATATATATTTTTTTTTTATTATTTTTTTTTGTAAAAAAAAAAAAATGCTGATAACAGACATTACTTATATTTATATTTGAGTAAAAAGTGGCAAAGTTAATTCAGTGGTGTCCAAAGTGCGGCCAGGGAGCCATTGCAGACAGCAATTTGTGTTTTTTTGGTCCGCAACATATTTTTGGGGAAAAAATGTGACAAAAAAGATGTGATGCAATGATATAAAAAAAAACTAGCACTAAGTTTTTAATGTCTGTTTGCAGTATTTAAAATATATATAACAATTTCCCACGCATACTTCAAATTATGTATAACATTTTCAGGTTTTTTTTCATTACATCACATATTTTTGCTCTTTTTTTCTTAAATATTTTATTTATGGGCTGATAAAACTTGAGCTGCAGGTCACAAATGGCCCCTGGGCTGCAGTTTTTACACCCGTGAATTAAATGTTGCCATTCATATAAATAAAGTACAACAAATTATTGTCCTTTACCCCCTCAAAGTAACTCAAATAGTGATAAAAAATATATAAATGATGCAGAGGAACAAATGATTTAATAGAAAATGTGAGTTGTTGATACCAAAAATTCGTTAAAGCTTATTCCCTTGTTTTGGGTTGAACTAAGCTATAAAACTGTTTTTTCACCAAGTACAGCCTTAGAAAACACTTGGCTAAAAATACAGTAGTGTAATAGACCTAAGTATTCATTAAAAACAAGGCAAAAGTTAATTTAAAGTATCTTAAATAGTTTTGGCCACTGTAACACTACGCACAGTTTAAATAGTAACACTGTGTTTGAATATAGGAAAATAAAAAACTGTACTTTTTTTTTCTTTCATCCATCCATCCATTTTCTACCGCTTATTCCCTTTTGGGGTTGCGGGGGGTGCTGGCGCCTATCTCAGCTACAATCGGGCGGAAGGTAGCTCAAATAGTGATGAAAAATATATAGAAGATGCCGAGGAACAAAATTATTTACTAGAGAATGTGAGTTGCTGATACCAACAGTTTGTTAATGCTCTCTGGCAAAACAAGCGGATTCCCCTTGTTTGGGTTGAAATAAGCTATAAAACAGTAGTACCACCTTAGAAAAACCCTTGGCTAAAATACAGTAGCGTAATAGACCTAAGTATTCATTAAAAACAAGGCAGAGGTTTTATTTAAAATATTGTACATATTTTTGGATAATGTAACATTACACACAGTTCTATTAACACAAATACGACTGTATATACGGCAGATACTGCCTCCAAAATAGTTTCTCTCGTTTTGATAAAATAGCATTACAACGTGTATATTGAATAAAACAAACAACTTTCTTACTTGACCCACTTCTTAGGAAACTTATCAAGGAGCTCTTTGTATTATTACGTCCATCAGTGCTAAATATTATAAACGTATCACTTTCCTCTGGCACTCTTCAAAAAAGCGGTTATTCATCCTCTCCTTAAAAGACCTAACCTCGATCCTGACCTCATGGTAAACCACCGACCGGTGTCTCACCTTCCCTTTATTTCGGAAATCCTCGAAAAAATTGTTGCAGAGCAGCTAAATGAACACTTAGCGTCTAACAATCAATGTGAAACCTTTCAATCCGGTTTCAGGGCAAATCACTCTACGGAGACAGCCCTCGCAAAAATGACTAATGATCTATTGCTAAGGATGGATTCTGATGCGTCATCTATGTTGCTGCTCCTTGATCTTAGCAATGCGTTCGATACCGTTGATCATAAATGATAAATGGGTTGTACTTGTATAGCGCTGTTCTACCTTTGAGGTACTCAAAGCGCTTTGACACTACTTCCACATTCACCCATTCACACACACTGATGGAGGGAGCTGCCATGCAAGGCGCTAACCAGCACCCATCAGGAGCAAGGGTGAAGTGTCTTGCTCAGGACACAACGGACGTGACGAGGTTGGTACTATGTGGGGATTGAACCAGGGACCCTCGGGTTGCGCACGGCCACTCTTCCACTGTGCCATGCCGTAATATTTTATTAGAGCGTATCAAAACACAAATTGGTATGTCAGACTTAGCCCTGTCTTGGTTTAACTCTTACCTTACTGACAGGATGCAGGGAATTTCCCATAACAATATGACCTCGGACTATGTTAAGGTAACGTGTGGAGTTCCCCAGGGTTCGGTCCTTGGCCCTGCACTCTTCAGCATCTACATGCTGCCACTAGGCAACATCATACGCAAATACGGTGTTAGTTTTCACCGTTATGCTGATGACACCCAACTCTACATGCCCTAAAGCTGACCAACACGCCAGATTGTAGTCAGCTGGAGGCGTGTCTTAATGAAATTAAACAATGGATGTCCGCCAACTTTTTGCAACTCAACGCCAAAAAAACGGAAATGCTGATTATCGGTCCTGCTAGACACTGACCTCTATTTAATAATACAACTTTACATTTGACAACCAAACAATTTAACAAGGCGACTCGGTAAAGAATCTGGGTAGTATCTTCGACCCAACTCTCTCATTTGAGTCACACATCAAAAGCGTTACTAAAACGGCCTTCTTTCATCTCCGTAATATCGCTAAAATTCGCTCCATTTTGTCCACTAACGATGCTGAGATCCTTATCCATGCGTTTGTTACGTCTCGTCTCGATTACTGTAAAGTATTATTTTCGGGTCTACCCATGTCTAGCATTAAACGATTACAGTTGGTACAAAATGCGGCTGCTAGACCTTTTACAAGAACAAGAAAGTTTGATCATATTAGGCCTATACTGGCTCACCTGCACTGGCTTCCTGTGCACTTAAGATGTGACTTTAAGGTTTTACTACATACGTATAAAATACTACATGGTCTAGCTCCAGCCTATCTTGCCGATTGTATTGTACCATATGTCCCGGCAAGAAATCTGCGTCCAAAGGACTCCGGCTTATTAGTGATTCCCAGAGCCCAAAAAAAGTCTGCGGGCTATAGAGCGTTTTCCATTCGGGCTCCAGTACTCTGGAATGCCCTCCCGGTAACAGTTCGAGAAGTCTCATTTTAAAACTCACTTGTATACTCCAGCCTTTAAATAGACCCCCTTTTTAGACCAGTTGATCTTCCGTTTCTTTTCTTTTTCTCCTATGTCCCCCCCACCCTTGTGGAGGGGGTCCGGTCTGGCTGTCCACAGTCGGGACCCAGGATGAACCGCTCCATCCTGGGTCCCCTGGGGGATTGGGGTGTTGCTCACATATGCGGTCCTTTCCAAGGTTTCTCAAAGTCATCATTGTCGACGTCCCACTGGGGTGACTTTTTCCTTGCCCTTATGTGGGCTCTACCGAGGATGTCGTTGTGGTTTGTGCAGCCCTTTGAGACACTTGTGATGTAGGGCTATATAAATAAACATTGATTGATTGATTGATTGATTGATTGATTGATTGAATAGCAACACTGTTTGAATATAGGAAAATTTAAAAAATTACTTTTTTTTTCAAAGTAGCTCAAATAGTGATAAAAAATGTATATGAACGATCCAGAGGAACACAGTTATTTCATAGAAAATGTGAGTTGTGGATACCAACATTTCATTAAGGCTTTCTGGTAAAACAAGCGTATTCCCTTTGTTTGAGTTGAAATAAGCTATAAAACAGTAGTACCACCTTAGAAAACACTTGGCTAAAATACAGCAGCGTAGTACACCGAAATATTCATTAAAAACAAAGCAGACGTTTTATTTCAAATATCTTAAATATTTTTTCTAATGTAACTTAGCACACAGTTTGAATAGAAACATTGTATTTGAATATTGGAAAATAAAAAACTCTACTTTTTTTTCAAAATTAGCTTAAATAGTGATGAAAAATATAATAAATATGCGGAAGAAAAAAATTATTTAATAGAAAATGTGTGTTGTGGATACCAACATTTTGTTAATGCTCTCTGGCAAAACAAGCGTATTCCCTTTGTTTGGTTTGAAATAAGCTATAAAACAGTATTACCACCTTAGAAAACACTTGGCTAAAATACAGTAGCATAGCAGACCAAAGTATTCATTAAAAACAAGTCATAGGTTTTATTTAAAGTACCGTATTTCCTTGAATTGCCGCGTTAATTTATTTAAAACCTCTTCTCACCCCTGCGCTTACCAAAAGCATGCGGTAAAAGTAAGCATGCGCTAATTAATTTAAAACTACTTCTGACTCAAGGCAGGTGCATACTATATGCCCTGCGTCAATTCAAGGAAATACGGTATCTTAAGTATTTTTGGCTAATGTAACGTAGTTTGAATAGTAACACTGTGTTTGAATATAGGAAAAAAAAATGGTTCATGTGATTATTTGACTAGATGGAGCCTGTGTACCACAGTTTGAGAATCACTGCTATAAAATTCACAAAATTTAGTAGCTCTTAGACATTTTTTTTTTGTAAAGTAGCTCTTGTGTACACTGTGTTACAGTGTACATGTAAAGAGTCGATAAAATACACAATAGCGCTTCTTGCAGAGACACAAACACATGGCTCATTAGCATTAAAGCTGCAGACACACAGTAGTGCTTACACAAAACACTTTAACAAATATTAAAGGAAAATATAATTCAAATATATATTGTTGGATTTCTGACATATTCAAAATGATTGAAGACTATTATAATAAAGGACTTTTTAAACAATGCATGTGCTATTCATGTTGGTAGCTGTTTGACCCTGTCACAGATCATTTCCCACAGGAAGCAAATGGACCCGCTTGCCACATTGTGTTTGTGAGTTCCCAGCTTCTGCTGAATTGTCACACAAGCGAAGACTGAAGCGGCAGCAAGCGCAAGAAGAAACTAACTGAGATCAACTCGCTGGACGTTCTGTCTGACAGATAAATGGCCAACCGCCACCGTGCGCCGCCGCCCTCCACCATCACACATAAACCGTCCTGACACGTGTAATGATTCCGGCCCGCCGTGGAGCGTCTTGGTCCAAACAAACACAATAGAAACTCTCCTGACGGGTGTCACGGACAATCGCGGCAAAGCCTGTGACGGCCCAGACCAGCACGACTTCTAATTTGGACAGTTTGTCTTTGAGGCGCCATGTCTTGTAGGGGTAATCACACTGCAAATAGCCCCGGGATTAGCGCCTGTAAACTATAAAAGTGTGGCGTGTTGCAGGTGATCTTTTCTGATCGATATTTGATCACAAGTGCAAAAGTGGTGCAGATTTATGGGAGCGTGGGCTTTCAGCAATCACCATGGACACTCATTTATTTTACATCCATAGCATCATATTGTCCGACTTGTGGTAATTTGTCGTATTGTGGAACATGCGCCACATAACTATAATCTGTACCACTTTAATGGAGACAGCAGAAACTACTTTTAACACGCCAAAATGTCTGGGAGACGGCGGTATTACTGTGGGTCAAAAACCCGGGCCATATCCACAGTGGTGTGCTGGAATGAACAAGACATGAAAAAAAATGCACGCAGCTCGGTGTTTCATACATATGAAAAAACTAACACCATTGAAAAAACACAAGCAGATACCAAAATGAATCAATTGATTCCTAAAAGAAATCTGTACTTTTAAAAAATGTTCAAAATCCTTTTTTTTTTTTTTTACAAATTCTAACTCGTAAACAAATGCTAGCAAAATGAGGCAATTTCATCTGTTGTGCCCATAAAACCCACTAAAAAAAACTCCAAAAAGCACCAACAATACAATATTAACCAAATATTAGCGATATTGTTATTATAAGCGCTAACGTTAAGGATCTATTTTAGTGGCGCATTGATCACAGAAAGCTAACTAGCTTCTGCTGCTGTTTTGACATAGTGAGCCGGTGAGCTGCTGCATCGCCTCTGAGCTGGTAAAAGTTAGTTCTAGATTATAAATCATGCCTCTCACCTGGAGAGTAGAAGGTTGTGAACATAAACCGAGAAGTTGGTCCACTTAAACCCGGAGATGGTGGGAAAGACACAAAAAGAGGCTCGTTTGCACCCCTTTCTTTAACCCCGATGTCGGGGTTATGATTAATTATTAGTTTAAATGGGACAATACAAATGTCCCAACAGTGAGAGCAGACATTGTAAACTAAGTGATTGTTTTACTATGTTTGTTGTCTCTCACAAAGTCTGCCGTAAATAGTAGTTTTGTTTTAGATATTATTATTATAATATATTATTATTATAATAATAATAATAATTACATGTTATTATGTATGTGCCTGTTACTACATTACATATAGTACCAATGATTGTCACACACACTAGATGTGGTGAAATGTACTACCAGTGTGTATATAAAACGTTGATAGAAGTGTTTGGATGTTTTTAGAGCGCTTTATAGGCGAAATAGAGCAACTACCGTTTGCTCCATTGTTAGCTGATTTTTGCTAGCATTTATTTATCTATTTAGAATGCATTAAAAAAAACATATGTTCTTGTGTTACATAAGGGCCGTGAATGATAGGCAAAATATATATTTTTTTAAAAAGGTGCAGTTCGGCGTTAAGTCATCAAGCAGTTTAATATAGCATAGATGATTTTTCTTCTGACAGTTGAAATATGTTGACACGCGCACATACAGAGGCTTATCTCTCCATCGTCGGTCATTGCACCCCAATCGCCTCCTTTTTCACAGGCATTATTGTGTACTGCCTGTTTGCCCATGACTTCAAAATGTGCTAAATAGAAAGGCAATAACAGACTTGATAAATCACATTGCGGACGCTAAATGATTGCATTTGAATCTCCCTCTCCCACCATTGTGTGTCCTAATAATCAGCATATATTCTGCGTATACATGAAGAGAAAGACTCTAAATCAAGGGTGTCCAAACTTTTTATCCCAGAGGGCCGCACACTCAAAAATAAAAAGCATGCGTGGGCCATTTTGATCATTTTAATTTTCAAAACCAATACAATGTTTAGATTTTTTGGGTTCCAGGGACACTGAAGGGTCTCGGTCAAGATTAAGTTGTATATTAGTTTTAGAAAAATAAAAATTCAACCCTTAAATATATACATTTTCTGTTTTAATCCCTTTTTGTCAAAACGCTGTTTATGATGGCAAAAACACAAAATATGCAATATTTTTCCCAAAAAGATTTTCAAAGTGAAATATTTGATGTGAAGTAATTGTAGCCTAAAATAGGTCAATAATTCATAAGAACATCGATTTTTTTTCATTAATATTTTTTTGATCAAAGACATTTAAAAAAACAAACACTAAAATTATTGGGGATCCAAAGGGGCCCCACTTAAGAAAGTGTTAAAAATAAGTAATACATGTAAATTCTTTTTTATATTTTCAACACTTAAGTCTCTAAATTCGTTGTTATTTTTCATGTTTTTGTTTTATAGTTTTTTGGTCAAAGAAAACTTAGTTTTTCATGTGGCAAACACACAAAATAAGAATATTTTTCCACCAAAAATATATTTTAAAGTGCAATATTTGATGTGAAGTGATGGAGCCTTGAATTGGTTAATATTTCATAACATTGTTTTTTGTTCAATATTATTTTTTAAGCAATGACAGTCTTAAAGACAAAACCAGCCTGCATGGCAGCTTTGTCTTATTAGTGCAACTTTTTTTCCTGCTACATTTCACCTGTTTGCTTTATTATTCCACTTCCCCCCCCCCCCCCGATTGTATTTTTACAATGTGCTGCGGGTCATTGAAAAATTAGCTGTGGGCCGCAAATGGCCTCTGGCCCGCACTTTGCACACCACTGCCGAAAAAAAATAGATTGGGTTCATTTGTTTGCTCATTTAAAGGAACCAATTCTCAGCGCATGAGCTCAGTGTCATGTCTGTTGATCATGTTTTTGTTTGGCCATGTGTTGTTTGTTTTTTGGACACTCAGTTCCTGATTTTTCACTCTTGTTTTGTCACCATAGCAACCATTAGTTTCACCTGTGTCACATTTGGAGTCCGCACCTGTTTTCACTAATTTTCTGTGCGTGGACTTTGGGGTTTGTTTTTCCGGAATGCAAAGGAAAAATGGCACGGGCAAGGCGTGAAGGTAAGGACATGATTTAATCTTAACTCAAAACAGGAACAAACAAAAGGCGCTCACAAGCAGGTACAAAAACTTGCCTGTAAAAAACAAAAGTTGCACTAAGGCAGAAACTATGAACATGAAACAAAACTCGATAACTGTGACATGAAAAACAAAAACTTATGTGGCATGGCAAGAAGCAAAACTATGGACAGTATCAGAGGTAGCATGAAATGTGACACAGGTGAAACTAATGGTTGCTATGGTGACAACACAAGAGTGAAAAAGCAGGAACTGAGTGTCCAAAAAACAAACAGCACATGGCCAAACAAAAACATGATCAACAGACATGACACTTAGTAGATCAGTTTTGCGTGCGCTATCAAGTTTCCACGTGTTTGAGCACACGCTAACTTTTAGTAACCCTTCGTTTCAGCCTTTTGGGGTAGGAAGTTCACACAATAAGTGTTTAAATTGCCATGCAGAAGGATAAGGCCTCTCCTGTTTAGGCCATATTTTTCTTTATTTTATCACCACTTTGACAGCACCTGAGGCATGAAAGGAAATTAAAGTGCAAATGTGGCATTATGCATGTGCCAGTACAGCGCATTAGGTTTCATAATGGCAGCTACACCTGCACAATTTAATAAGGGCGGTATCCAACACTCCCACAAAGATAATAACGCTCACTTTCGACTGGAGAATGACATTAACAACTTATTTATTTTATTTAACTTAATCAACGTCTTTTTCTTGCATTGCTCGTCAATATTTGCTGCCTTAAGAGAATTAGCATCGACTGGGAAGGAAGCTTTACGCGACAGATTGTCAAACAAGAACAGGCAACCTTGTGCAATGCAGGCTTTTTTCACCTCCAATCAATCCCGAGCTGACTTCACAGATCACTTCCTCCCTACGGGGGATTTGGAGGGGAGGAAGAAGGGGGATGCGGGCAATCAGACTGTATAGGATTCATGTTATAAACAAACTAGGTAAACTCCGCAATAAAGTGTGTTTGGGGGTAAGGTGGACAACACATTGATGACATGCACGTCCTGTTTCTGTGCAGGCTCATTTAACAATCTTTTTAAAAGGTTACTGATCACAATGGGGCACGATATATGAAAAGGGTTGAAATTGGTTAAATCGCAGAATTAATACTAGCTTGTAACCATGTTCACCACCTCTGCTGAACAAAGGGGGCGGCACACTGCTTTCGTCTTATCTACTTGTCATTGTCTGCATACGTATTTCACTCGGAAGATCAAGTGTTCACAAACGGGAGACTTTAACAATGGAAGACGGTTGTCAAGCTCTGACTCTTTTCTTTGATGTTTTTTCCCCTCCTTGCGGAATGTTGATTGACGCCATGTTTGTGTACAACGAGTTATGTTAATGACTAAGGTTGTCCCAATACTAATTTTTGGTACCACAAAAATGTCAGTATTGGCTTTATTTTAACAAAAAATCTTACGGTACATTAAACCTATGTTTCTTATTGCAATGTTGTCCTTAAATAAAATAGTGAACATACAAGACAACTTTCATCTTATTAGTAAGTAGGCAAACAAAGGCTCCTAATTTAGCTGCTGACGTATGCAGTAACATATATTATCATTCTATTTTTTTGTAATGTAATGTAATGGGTTATTCTTGTATAGCGCTTTTCTACCTTCAAGGTACTCAAAGCGCTGTGAAACTATTTCCACATTCACCCATTCACACACACACACACACACACACACATGCACACACACACACGTTCACACACTGATGGCGGGGGCTGCCATGCAAGGCGCTAACCGGGACCCATCAGGAGCACGGGTGAAGTGTCTTGCTCAAGGACACAACGGACATGACTAGGTTGATAGAAGGTGGGGATCGAATCAGGAACCCTCAGGTTGCCGACACGGCCCCTCTCCCAACTGTGCCACGCTGTCCCCAAATGAGACTCAGGAATGTGATAATGAAACAAAACACAACAACTGCACAGCAGTTACCGGTATTATAATCATCTCATTTTCAAATGTTGCAATAAAAAAGTTATCTTTTTATCATGAACAATTAATAATTCAGGCCATTTTAAAGGATAGAGAAGCTATTTCTATTGGGCACTGTATTTTATTTTTTACCTACTTCGTCTTATTAAGCTGAAAAGATTTGAATCACAATGAGTTTTTAACTGAAACAAAGGCCTATTGAAATGAGATTTTTTTATTTAAACGGGGATAGCAGGTCCATTCTGTGTGTCATACTTGATCATTTCGCGATATTGCCATATTTTTGCTGAACGGATTTAGTAGAGAACATCGACGATAAAAGTTCGCAACTTCTGGTCGCTAATAAAAAAGCCTTGCCTGTAGCACACGATGTGCACGTGACGTCACGGGTTGTGGAGCTCCTCACATCTGAACATTGTTTACAATCATAGCCTCCAGCAGCGAGGGCTATTCAGACCGAGAAAACGACAATTTCCCCATTAATTTGAGTGAGGATGAAAGATTCGTGGATGAGGAAATTTAGAGTGAAGAACTAGAAAGAAAAGAAAAAGTTTTAAAAAAAAAAGGCGATTGCAGTGAGAGCAATTCAGTTTTTAGACACATTTACGAGGATATTTCTGGGAAATCCCTTATCTGCTTATTGTGTTGCTACTGTTTTAGTGAGTTAAATAGTACCTGATAAATCGGAGGGGTGTGGGCACGGGTGTGTTGACGGGTGTGTTGAGGGAAGTGTTGAGGGAAGTCAAGAAGCTGGAGCAGGACAGAAGCTCCGCTGATCTCCAGTAAGAGGCGACTTATTACCACAACTTTCTCACCGAAAACTGCCATGTTCGCGTGACTACTCTGATCCATAGTAAAACTTCACCTCCAGGAATTTTAAACAAGGAAACACCGTGTTTGTGTGGCTAAAGGCTAAAAGCCTCCTACCTCCATCTTTCTACTTTGACTTCTCCATTATTAATTGAACACAGATGTCCAAAATACTGTGTAATAGCGCGATGAAAACAGACGACTTTTAGCCGTAAGGGGTGCCGGGCTAATATGTACCCTCCAACCAATAACGTCACAAACACGCGTCATCATTACGTGACGTTTTCAACAGGAAACTCCGCGGGAAATTTAAAATTGTAACTTAGTAAACTAAACCGGCCGTGTTGGCATGTGTTGCAATGATAATATTTAATCATTGATATATAAACTATCAGACTGCGTGGTCGGTAGTAGTGGGTTTCAGAAAGACCTTTAAAAAAATAAATATTTAATTTGTAAACACACACAAAACTACCAAAAATTGGTACTGCTTAGTACCGTTATTGATTCCTAGGTACCGGGAATAAGTACCGCATTGGTTTAAATGTGAACGGGACCTAACACCATAGCGACAGGCGCCCTGAGCTTGCAAATGTGAGTAAAAACGTGTTTTTCCAGAGTGAAATATCTCCATCAAGATGTTTGTCAAGATTATTAAGTACAATTGGTTCCCACTTCTCTGTGAGCGCTTTGAGTATATAACAATAGAAAAGCGCGATATAAATCTAATCCATTATTATTATTATTATTAAATTAATTATTTATCTACTTGTTCATTTATTGTTAATATCTGCTTACTTTCTCCTTTAACATTTTCTATCTGTACTTCTGTTAAGGTGTAATAATCACTTATTCTTGCTTTACATTAGTTTTGAATGATTGCACAAATTTGGGTATCAATCCGATACCAAATAGTTTCAGGATCATACAATGCTCATAATTTAAGTCCTTGCGTGTCCAGAGACGTATTTCCTGAGTTTATAAACATAATATACATGTTTTTTAAACGAAAAAAGATTTTGTGATGGTAAAAATATCGATGTAATCATAGTAGTATCAACTAGATACGCTCCTGTACTTGGTATCATAACTGTTACGGCGCAAGCACAGTCGGTTTCTCACTCTTCTACAGAATTCTCCTCTGTGAGCTCCTCCAGTCACGCCCCCACACTCGCTGCGCAGACCGCGCCCACGCACCGCCGCAGCTGTCGGCAATCTTCTATCAACGCACCTGGCAGTGATTACAGACGACAGGATAAAGAGCCTCGCCGCTGACTTCTTCTCGTCGGAACGTCGCTCTGTCTCCAGTAAACCTCACGTGTCTGACTTCCACCTGCGCTCTCTCTGATTTGATTGTTTTCTTCGTGTCTCGTCCTGATCCTTTGTCACCTCTCATCTTCCCCATGTACGCAGCTTCTGCTGCGCTCCTCCACTGCTGTTTTCCCTCCTGGACCCAGATTGCCTCCCCTAATCCACATGCAGACACCCTGCTTGGAATTCGGACGCCTCTCTCCTGCCCCACGACCCCCGCTTGCCTTCCTTGCCTCGTCCCTTTTGATTTGGACGCTACCATTCAACACGCACTACAACCAGTCCTAAGTTATTTACATATGTTAATTCCCGCATATAGTTTTACATTCAAACACATAGTAGCATACACACCCTACGTATTCATCAAATGCTCAATAAATATATTGAGTTTGAGCTCCTGCTGTTGTGTCGCCTCCTTCCCCCGTACCAGTCTTAACAGTACGTTCCGACCAAGATGGAACCAGACGATACAACAAGATCCCCGGCCAGTCCTCTGGCCCGAACTCCCCCACCCACAGACCTGTCTGCCATCCAGTCTGTCCTTCGACAACATCAGTCCTGATTTTCCACCCTGGAAGACAAACTGGACGTCTCTTTCGCGGACCTGTTGTCAAGACTAGACAATCACAGCCCCGGCCAGGTGACACCTACCACGCCCGTTTTGAGCACATCAGAGACACTAGCCACCTGAGGACCATCCTCCCTCCATGAACCCAAGATAGATAGTCCTAGAATTTTTGAGGGAGATTTTGAACTTTGTCGTGGCTTCCTGGTTCAATGCGAGTTTATTTTTCAACACCAACCGTCTCGCCATGCAGACAATGGGGCCAAAATAGCCTATATGTTTTCCCTATTTTTGGGACCTGCTCTTAAGTGGGCCACTTCCGCCCTTAGCAAGACTTTGGGGTTTAATTCTAATTATGCGACATTTCGCAAATAATTTTTGGCCATTTTTGATCACCCTGCTGATGGTAGAGACGCGGCCTCAAGACCTCATTCCCTCCGACAAGATTCCCGATCTGTGGCCAATTACACTCTGGAGTTCCGCACTTTGGCAGCCTAGAGTGGATGGGATGACCGAGCTCTCCTGAGCGCGTACAAGAGAGGTCTTAATGACACAATTAAGGATGGATTTTTGCAAGACAGGCCATCTTCTTTTCATGAGCTCATTGAGCTAGCCTTCCTTTTTCATCAGCGACTTTCTGAATGTAAAGCTGAGAGAGAAGAGGACCTTTGCAGCATTGCTTTGGCAAGACCTCCTCGCCTGGCCAGCCGAACCCTCATGAGGCAGACAGGCACAGTTAATTCGGCTCCTATCCCTCCACCAGAACCAACGCAGATTGGCAGATCCCTTCTCACTTTCGAGGAACGAGAGCAGAGGCTCCAGCACCATCCATGCCTATTTTGTTGTCTGGCGGACCATCATATCCGCAACTGCCCCTTTAGACCAAAAGGGTCGGTCTCACCAGTCGAAAGGATTCTGGTGAGCCACACTACAATCCCCACAACTCTTTCCAGGAAGGATCCGAGTATTCTTTTCCCTGCAACCCTGACTTGGGAGGATAGGACACTTTCGGTGGACGCCTATTTGGACTCTGGGCCGACGAGAGTTTCATTGATCTGAGGTTTGCCAAGGAAACTGGAATCCCTTTAATTCCCTTTGAGACATTTGTTTCTGCTCAGGCTTTAGATGGCCACCCTTTAGGACCTATCAAACATCGCACCAAACCCGTGTCACTTACCCTTTCTGGTAATCATTCTGAGACCATTAATTTCTGGGTTCTGAAGGCCCCGGTTGCCCCTCTCGTCCTCGGCCGGTCTTGGCTGAGTCAACATGACCCCCATATTTCCTGGTCTACTGGAAAGATTCTGGCATGGAGTAACCACTGCCATGCTAACTGTCTCCATTCAGCAGTGGTACCCCCTGAAAAACCTAGATCAGTTTCACCCCCGGTTGATCTCTCCCAAGTCCCGGAAATATATCATGACCTGGCCGCAGGGTTCAGCAAGGATCAAGCTATGTCGCTTCCTCCTCACAGACCATACGACTGCGCTAGCGACCTCATCCCCAATGCAGTCCTCCCGTCCAGCCGTCTATATAACCTGTCCCTTCCCGAGAAGCAAGCTATGAGGGACTACATCTCCGAGTCCCTGACCTCAGGAATAATCAGACCATCCAAGTCCCCTGTTGCCGCTGGGGCGGCATAGCTCGGTTGGTAGAGTGGCCGTGCCAGCAACTTGAGGGTTGTAGGTTCGATTCCCGCTTGTGCCATCCTAGTTACTGCCGTTGTGTCCTTGGGCAAGACACTTTACCCACCTGCTCCCAGTGCCACCCACACTGGTTTAAATGTAACTTAGATATTGGGTGTCACTATGTAAAGCGCTTTGAGTCACTTGAGAAAAGCGCTATATAAATATAATTCACTTCACTTCACTTATTTGTCAGCAAAAAGGATGGATCCCTCCGGCCATGTATCGATTACCGTCAACTCAACTGCATCACTATTAAGAATAAATATCCATTACCCCTGCTCAATTCATCTTTCGAACCGCTAACCCCTGCCACCATCTTCACCAAACTAGATCTACGCAACGCCTATCATCTGGTATGCATCAGGGAGGGAGACGAATGGAAAACTGCATTCAATACTCACCAGGGTCATTTTGAATATAGAGTAGTGCCTTTTGGACTGACCAATGCTCCCGCAGTTTTCCAGGCCCTCGTTAATGACATCCTCAGAGACATGATAGACCGTTTTGTAGTTGTTTACCTGGATGACGTTCTGATTTTCTCCAAAGACCCTCTGGAACATCAAGAACACGTCCGTCTCGTCCTAAAACGCTTACTGGAGAACCGTCTCTTCGTCAAGGCTAAATTATGTGAGTTTCATTCCTCATCTGTTGATTTCCTGGGTGTTGTTATTGAGAAAGGACATATCAAGGCTGACCCCAAGAAGGTGAGGGCGGTGGTAGAATGGCCTCCTGAGCTGTAACGCTTCCTGGGGTTTACCGGATTCTACAGACGCTTCATCAAAGACTTTAGTAAGTTGGCTGCACCCCTCCATGCACTTACATCTACCAACATACCTTTTCAGTGGAATCGAGAAGCAGGTATTGCATTTTGGTGCCTTAAGAGGAGTTTTGCTTCCGCACCCATCCTCGTATATCCAGACCCAGACTGCCCATTCATCGTTGAGGTGGACGCATCTGATTCCGGTATTGGGGCAGTCCTCTCCCAACGCTCCAAGCAGGACAACAAGAGCCACCCTTGTGCCTTCTTCTCAAGATGCTTATCCCCTGCTGAACGTAACTATGACGCTGGTAATCGGGAGTTGCTCGCTGTCCACGAGGCTATGAAGGAGTGGAGACATTGGCTGGAAGGGGCCAAGCACCAGTTTCAAGTCCTCACTGACCATCGTAATCTCCTGCATGTCCGGTCGGCCTAAAGACTTAATGACAGACAGGCCGACTGGTCCCAATTTTTTAGTCGTTTTGACTACATTTTCTCTTTCAGCCCTGGCTCACGATTACCGTCACCTTAACAACATTACCATCAAAAACAAGTACCCTCTTCCGCTACTCAACTCTTCATTTGAGTCCTTGGCACCTGCAACCATTTTCACCAAACTGGATCTCCGTAACATTCTTCGCCCTTGTTTTGCTCTATCTCTCCGTGTTTTCCCCTGGTTCATGTCCTTTTGTATTTCCTCAGTGACTCCCCTGTCCTCCGTGATTGTGCCTTGTCACTCAACTCCCATCCGGATTCCTGACTCCTCTCCTCGATCCAAGACCTCCCTGCCCGGACCCAGACCACGCTGCCTTGCTCTTGCCCATGACCACTTGCCTGTCCACGACCTGCCTCTTCGCCTTGCCCTCTTGGATAACGACGAAAGATACAACCAACATTTACAGACAACAACCCTTGGTAACATTTACATATTTAATACTACACATTGTCAACACTCATTCACTTTGAGTAGCATACACACGCCACGTATTCATCAAAGGTTTTTAATAAAACTTTTAAACAGGAGTCCTGCCCTGGTTGTTGCCTCCTTCCCTTCTCAGGTACAAACACATACAAGCAATACGCCAAAACATTTGAATACACAGCATGCTATAACTGTAAATGGATGTCACGTTTTTTAACTGTTTTGAGCTCATCCCATCTGTTGTGAATGCAACATGTACCAACTAACACCGACAATGCTGGTCTTACTCGTTAAATTGAAATGAATGCCTTCTCATTTAAATGAGCATGACAAGAGACAGACTGTCACTATGTGTGTGGTCAAAAACTTGTGCCCATTTGCCAAAGCGGAGGCTCATGATTTTCGGTAGGTGAATGTCAGAGAAAAGTTGCAGGTTTTCCTCAAACCACATTTTCAATCAGTCATTCGCATTTAATATTTTCTAAGGAGACGACGAAGATTCTCAACCGTAAGTACAAACACTCAAACATTAAATAAATGTTAGTGTAAATGTTTCATTCTTGTGTAATTTCCACATATGTTATTGTGTTCAATTCCACAGAAAAATATTTATTTCCATTTAATTATTTTTTTCCGCTTTTTTATTGTCTTTTTTTTTTTTTCAAATAAGATCAATAAGAGAATTGTTTAAGAACCGAATCGTTAGACTTAATCAAAAGTGGAATCTGAACTGTAAAAATAAACAAATATCAATTACCATCCCGACAGTAATAGTTAGAGATGCTACTTCAGTAGAAGTGTTTAAGTCCGACCTTATAACTCATTTATATACTCCAGCCTTTGGCTAGATATTGTTTAGACCAGTTGCGAATCGATTATATATAGATTTTTTCCATTCAACGCGATTCTCGATTCAAAAACGATATTTTTCCGATTCAAAACGATTCTGTATTCATTCAATACATAGGATTTCAGCAGGATCTACCCCAGTCTGCTGATATGCTAGCAGAGTAGTAGATTTTTTTTTAAAAGCTTTTATAATTGTAAAGGACAGTGTTTTATAAACTGATTGCAATAATGTAAATTTGTTTTAACTATTAAACAATCCAAAAATACGACTTATTTTATGTATGTGAAAATATTGGACACAGTATGTTGTCAAGCTTATGACATGTGATGCAAGTGTAAGCCACTGTGACACTATTGTTCTTTTTTTTTTAAATAAATGTCTAATGATATAATGTCAATGAGGGATTTTTAATCACTGCTATGCTGAAATTATAACTAATATTGATACTGTTGTTGATAATATTAATTTTTGTTACACTACTTTTGGTTTGTTCTGTGTCGTGTTTGTGTCTCCTTTCAATTCCTCAGTTTATTGCAGTTCTGAGTGTTGCTGGGTCAGGTTTGGTTTTGGAATTGGATTGCATTGTTATGCTATTGCTGTGTATTGTTTTGTTATATTGATAAAAAAAAAAAAAAAATTTTAATAAAAATTTATTTTTTTTAAAATAAGAATCGACTCTGAATCGCACAACGTGAGAACTGCGATTTGTATTCAAATCGATTTTTTCCCACACCCCTAAAATATATATATATATATATATATATATATATATATATATATATACATACATACAGTACATATATACATACAGGACTGTCTCCGAAAATTTGAATATTGTGATAAAGTCCTTTATTTTCTGTAATGCAACTAAAAACATGAAAATGTCATGCAGTCTGGATTCATTACACATCAACTGAAATACTGCAAGCCTTTTATTATTTTAATATTGCTGATTATGGCATACAGCTTAAGAAAACTAAAAAAAACTATCTCCAAAAATTACAATATTTCCTCAGACCAAGTAAAAAAAAAGATTTATAACAGCAAAACCAAATCAAACATTTGAAAATGTCAATTAATGCACTCAGTACTTGGTTGGGAATCCTTTTGCACGGATTACTGCATCAATACGGCGTGGCATGGAGGCAATCGGCCTGTGGCATTGCTGGGGTGTTATGGATGCCCAGGATGCTTCAATAGCGGCCATTAGCTCATTTGCATTATTGGGCCTGGTGTCTTTCAGCTTCTTCTTCACAATAACCCACAAATTCTCTATGAGGTTTAGGTCAGGAGAGTTGGCAGGCCAATGGAGGACACCTCAGCAATGCCACAGGCCGATTGCCTCCATGCCACGCCGCATTGATGCAGTAATCCATGCAAAAGGATTCCCAACCAAGTACTGAGTGCATTAATTGACATTTTCACATGTTTGATTTTGTTTTGCTGTTATAAATCTTTGTTTTTTACTTGGTCTGAGGAAATATTCAAATTTTCTTAGATAGGATTTTTGAGTGTTCTTAAGCTGTATGCCATAATCAACAATATTAAAATAATAAAAGGCTTGCAATATTTCAGTTGATGTGTAATGAATCCAGAATGTATGACATTTTCATGTTTTTAGTTGCATTACAGAAAATAAAGGACTTTATCACAATATTCTAATTTTCTGAGTCCTGTATATACACACACACACACCCACCCACATATATATATATGTATATATATATATATATATATATATATATATACAGTGGGGCAAAAAGGTATTTAGTCAGCCACCGATTGTGCAAGTTCTCCCACTTAAAATGATGACAGAGGTCTGTAATTTTCATCATTGTTACTTTTTAACTGTGAGTGACAGAATGTGAAAAAAAAATCCAGAAATTCACATTGTAGGAATTTTAAAGAAATTATTGGTAAATTATGGTGAAAAATAAGCATTTGTTCAACCATTCAAAGCTCTCACTGATGGAAGGAGGTTTTGGCTCAAAATCTAACGATACATGGCCCCATTCATTCTTTCCTTAACACGGATCAATAGTCCTGTCCCCTTAGCAGAAAAATAGCCCCAAAAGCATGATGTTTCCACCCCCATGATTCACAGTAGGAAAGGTGTTCTCGGGATGCAACTCAGTATTCTTCTTGTTCCAAACACGACGAGTTGAGTTTATACCAAAAAGTTCTATTTTGGTTTCATCTGACCACAGGACATTCTCCCATGTGCTCTCTGGCAAACTTCAGACGGGCCTGGACATGCACTGGCTTAAACAGAGGGACACATCTGGCACTGCAGAATTTGATTCCCTGTCGGCGTGGATTGGTACTGATGGTAACCTTTGTCACTTTGGTCCCTGGCCTCTGCAGGTCATTCACCAGGTGCCCCTGTGTGGTTCTGCGATTTTTGCTCACCGTTCTCATGATCATATTGACCCCACGGGATGATATCTTGCATGGAGCCCCAGATCAAGAGAGATTATCAGTGGTCTTGCATGTCTTCCATTTTCTGATAATTGCTCCCACAGTTGATTTTTTCACACCAACTGCTTGCCTAATGTAGATTCACTCTTCCCAGTCTGGTGCGGGTCTACAATTCTTTTCCTGGTGTCCTCCGACAGCTCTTTGGTCTGGGCTATAGTGGAGTTTGGAGTCTGACTGTTTGAGGCTGTGGACAGGTGTCTTTTATACAGATAACAAGTTCAAACAAGTGCCATTAATACAGGTAACGAGTGGAGGACAGAAGAGCTTCTTAAAGAATAAGTTACAAGTCTGTGAGAGCCAGAGATCTTCCTTGTTTGAAGTGACCAAATACTTATTTTCCACCATAATTTACAAATAAAATATTTAAAATTCCTACAATGTGAATTCCTGGATTTTTTTTCACATTCTGTCCCTCACAGTTGAAGTGTACCTATGATGAAAATTACAGACCTCTGTCATCATTTCTAAATGGGAGAACTTGCACAATCGGTGGCTGACTAAATACTTTTTTGCCCCACTGTATGTATGTATATATATATATATATATATATATATATATATATATATATATATATACATATAAATATATATATATATGTATATATATATATATAAATAATAATTTAGCTCACATAGCCTCAATCCATGGTTAGTGTTTTTAGCTTTTTAGCTTCAGAGGCTCGTCAAACCAACAGGCTGTGCAACCCTCGGGTTATTTCCAGCTCTTATTTTGGGTCGTGAGACTTCCTGGATTGACACCTTTGCACATACACGCACACACGCACACACACAGATGACACACAGATGAGTGTGAATGTAACCGCGAACGCGTCACAATTGCAACGCGAGTGTCTGCGCTGCTATCAATGTCAGTGCGACTCGGCCGGCGACGGAGCATGTTTTTAATGTGCTCAAACGGCTTGCTCTGAAATGAAGCAATGAGCTCGGTGATAAGATAAGGGCCTCTGGGAAAGACTACATGTTTCAATCATGCGGGCGTGTTTGCAGAAAACTCCCAATTTAAGTCTTAATTACTTCTGGCGTCCCACAGGAGGCTGGTGAGCCATGGCGGACACGCATGAGATGTGTGGCAGCGGACGGCAAAGTATGTCATGGCTGCCAATTAAAACACAGGTAGCGCCGCGTTTCCGCGCAGCCGCATTGTCTCGCTCCGTCGCTGTTAATAATTGATCAAAGTTTGCAGTCGCGGGCTTTGATATAACCATGGCAACAGCCGGTGTGTCAGCATGTTAAGCGCATGTCTGTGTCAACGCGTGCAGATCTCGAAAGGGCTGTAAACAGGGGGACGCTGTGGGCTTGATAGCCGAGGAAACAAGCCACTGAACCACCGCAAGCTTTTTGTGTGAAATGTTGAGCTGCATGAATATTGTATGCTGTTGAAGGAGCTTGACGCGCCCCGACTCCGGCCAACGTCACAAGTACACTTCACAAATCTTAAGACACGGCTGATCTCTTTCGGGAATAAGCGCAGTAGGACAACAAATGTGCAGAGTCGTCAGAATCGTCTGAATGCTGGAAATTGAGCTCACACTGTTGAAAGTCGGGAAATATTAGTGAGGATGCGGAGAGACACGTCTTCACAGCGAGCAACAGGGATTCGGGTTTAATGCTGCTCCAGTACCGATCATCCATGAGTGAGATCGGCAGATAATAATCACACGTATCAATTAGGGGCGATACACGATATTTATACGATATTTTAACATTAGTTTTGTGGTATTCTTGGGAAAAAATCAAAGGGACCTTGAGGGAAGAGGTTGAAGGAGGTATTTGTGGGTACCAGAATTTCTGACAGCGCCCCTGTTTTGAAGAAAATGGCTACCACAAGGCACGTGGCTAGACAAGAAATCATTTTAATTGTACAATGCAGTTTTTTATCACGTGGTGCACATCACCATTAACTTGTTTCCACAAATAAAAACTGAAATGAAAATGATAAGTCTGAGTGACACAAGTGTTTACCAATCAGAATGAGTTGTTCGTCTCTCATTTCAAACCGGGAGTGAGAGGTCTCGCACCTGAGCACATTTATTTAACGGTAGAATTAATTGAACGCAGTGAGACCTCTTTTCAGTCATTCACAATCTCTGTCTCAGTGGGCAGAGAGGGAGAACGCCAGTTTTACACACACAGGAAGCTCATTGGTGAGAAATGCCGCAAATGAAAAGAAATTTTGAAGATAAAAATCTAATTACCATACCAACCGTGGGAGTATTTCAGCTTCAAATCGGATGGGCAATATGAGCCGATCCAACAAGAACGAATGTGCGAGAAAGCCGTGAGCATGTGATGGCAACAAAAAAAAGCAACCCGACCTAATTTTTTTAACTGGTAAAAAATAACATAAACTTTTAGATGTTCAATATCTGTTTAACTTACATTTCTGCTAACAGAAATGAGAGTATATATACAGTATATACTCTTCTTTAAGAAGCTCTTCTGTCCTCCACTCGTTACCTGTATTAATGGAACCTGCTTGAACTCGTTATCTGTATAAAAGACACCTGTCCACAGCCTCAAACAGTCAGACTCCAAACTCCACTATGGCCAAGACCAAAGAGCTGTCAAAGGACACCAGCAAAAGAATTGTAAACCTGCACCAGACTGGGAAGAGTGAATCTACAATAGGCAAGCAGCTTGGTGTGAAAAAATCAACTGTGGGAGCAATTATCAGAAAATGGAAGACATACAAGACCACTGATAATCTCCCTCGATCTGGGGCTCCACGCAAGATCTCATCCTGTGGGGTCAAAATGATCATCAGAACGGTGAGCAAAAATCCCAGAACCACACGGGGGACCAGGTGAATGACCTGCAGAGAGCTGGGACCAAAGTAACAAAGGTTACCATCAGTAACACACTACGCCGACAGGGAATCAAATCCTGCAGTGCCAGACGTGTCCCCCTGCTTAAGCCAGTGCATGTCCAGGCCCTTCTGAAGTTTGCCAGAGAGCACATGGATGATACAGCAGAGGGTTGGGAGAATTTAATGTGGTCAGATGAAATCAAAATATAACTTTTTGGTATAAACTCAGGGCTTCACGGTGGCAGAGGGGTTAGTGCGTCTGCCTCACAATACGAAGGTCCTGCAGTCCTGGGTTGAATTCCAGGCTGAGGATCTTTCTGTGTGGAGTTTGCATGTTCTCCCCGTGAATGCGTGGGTTCCCTCCGGGTACTCCGGCTTCCTCCCACCTCCAAAGACATGCACCTGGGGATAGGTTGATTGGCAACACTAAAATGGGCCCTAGTGTGTGAATGTGAGTGTGAATGTTGTCTGTCTATCTGTGTTGGCCCTGCGATGAGGTGGCGACTTGTCCAGGGTGTACCCCGCCTTCCGCTCGATTGTAGCTGAGATAGGCGCCAGCGCCCCCCGCGACCCCGAAAGGGAATAAGCTCGTCGTGTTTGGAGGAAGAAGAATACTGAGTTGCATCCCAAGAACACCATCCCTACTGTGAAGCGTGGGGGTGGAAACATCATGCTTTGGGGCTGTTTTTCTGCTAAGGGGACAGGACGACTGATCCGTGTTAAGGAAAGAATGAATGGGGCCATGTATCGTGAGTCAAAACCTCCTTCCATCAGTGAGAGCTTTGAAGATTAAATGTGGCTGGGTCTTCCAGCATGACAATGATCCCAAACACACCGCCCAGGCAACGAAGGAGTGGCTCCGTAAGAAGCATTTGAAAGTCCTGGAATGGCCTAGCCAGTCTCCAGGCCTCAACCCCATAGAAAATCTGTGGAGGGAGTTGAAAGTCTGTGTTGCACGGCAACAGCCCCAAAACAAGAAGATCTGCATAGAGGAATGGGCCAAAATACCAGCTACTGTGTGTGCAAACCTGGTAAAGACCTCTAGTAATTGTTTGACCTCTGTTATTGCCAACAAAGGTTATATTACAAAATATTGAGTTAAATTTTTGTTAACGACCAAATACTTATTTTTCACCGTAATTTACAAATAAATTCGTTAAAATTCCTACAATGTGAATTCCTGGATTTTTTTTTTCACATTCTGTCTCTCACAAGTTGAAGTGTACCTATGATGAAAATTACAGACCTCTGTCATCATTTTAAGTGGGAGAACTTGCACAATCGGTGGCTGAGTAAATACTTTTTTGCCCCACTGTATATATATATATATATATATATATATATATATATATATATATATATATATATATACATACCGTATTTTTCAGACTATAAGTCGCAGTTTTTTTCATAGTTTGGCCGGGGGTGCGACATATACTCCAGAGCGACTTATAAATAATAATAAATGGGTTGTACTTGTATAGCGCTTTTCTACCTTCAAGGTACTCAAAGCGCTTTGACACTACTTCCACATTTACCCATTCACACACACATTCACACACTGATTCACCATGAATTGATTAACGTGGACCCCGACTTAAACAAGTTGAAAAACTTATTCGGGTGTTACCATTTAGTGGTCAATTGTACGGAATATGTACTGAACTGTGCAATCTACTAATAAAAGTATCAATCAATCAATCAAAAAGCTGCCATGCAAGGCGCCAACCAGCACCCATCAGGAGCAAGGGTGAAGCGTCTTGCTCAGGACACAACGGACTTGACGAGGTTGGTTCTAGGTGTGATTTGAACCAGTGACCCTCGGGTTGCGCACGGCCACTATCCCACTGCGCCACGCCGTCCCTTATGTGTGAAATTATTAACATATTACCGTAAAATATCAAATAATATTATTCATCTCATTCACGGAAGAGACGAAGAAAATGTCAGTAATCGTCACACATGCGTCAGCAATCGTCACATACATTCGGCGGGGGAAGGTCATGGCAGAAGTGCATTGTGGGTCATGGAATGCTAACTGCTATATGCTACTGCCGTAGCTGTGATCAGCAGCACCGGAGAACCGCAGGGAACAGTGCTGGCACTTCTTCTCTTCACCCTGTAGACCGCTGACTTCTGCTACAACTCAGAGCTGTGTCACATCCAGAAGTACGCGGATGACACAGCCATCGTCGGGTGCATCAGGGATGGCAGAGAGGAGGAGTTTCGGAATCCGGTGAGGGCCTTTGCTGTCTAGTGGCACAGGAACCTCTTGCAGCTCAATCCGTCAAAAGACCAAGGAGCTGGTCTTTGACTTTGGGAGATCGAGTCCAAGGTCAAAACCTATTGTGATCGAGGGAGTCGAAGTACAGACCGTGGACTCATTCAAGTACCTCGGAGTTTGGGTGGACAATAAGCTGGACTGGACTGTTAACACGGACCACCTGTACAAGAAAGGACAGAGCAGGCTGTACTTCCTCAGGATGCTGCGCTCCTTCAACATCTGCAAAAAATTCCTGTGGATGTACCACCAGTCTGTGGTTGCCAGTGTTCTGTTCTACATGGTAGTGTGCTGGGGGGGCAGTACATCTAAGAAGGACAGCTCCAGACTGGAGAAACTGATCAGGCAGTGCAATACTTTTTCATAACATGGTCACTACTGCCTAGTTTCTCTTGTTATATTCTTATTTTACTGTTATATTTTTATTCCCATTGTTGCTTTTTATTTTTATTCTTATTGTAATATTTTTCTAATTTTTTCCATTTATACCACCATTATTTACCTTTTAAATTGACCTCAACTCTGTACACTGCTGCTGGAATTTTTATTTTCCTGAAAGAACTCTCCTGAAGGAATCAATAAAGTACTATCTATCTATCCATCTATCCATATATCTATCTATCCATCTATCTATCTATCTATCTATCTATTAAAATGTATTATTTCATCGTTGGCGGTTACTTATAAAAACTGAGAAGGGCTGAACAAAAATGGCACAGAAAAGGAAATCCTGTACTGCAGATTACACAATATCAAATAATATTATTTATCCCTTTCGCGGAAGAGACCAAGAAAATGTCAGCAATCGTCACACACACGTCAGCAATCTTCACATACACGTCAACCAATAAGAATTTGGCGGGGGAGGGTCATGGCAGAAGTGCATTGTGGGTCATGGAATGCTAACTGCTATAAGCTACTGCCGTAGCTATTTAAATGGATCATTTAATCTTTGGCGGTAACTTATAAAAACTGAGAAGGGCTGAACAAAAATTGGACCGAAAAGGACGTAGTGAAATATGCAGCAGAATACGACAAGAGGAAGCGGCGCATACCTTTGGAGTTGGCAGAGTTGTTTAGAAGCGACATCGGATTTATCTATTAGGAGTGACAGATTGTTTGGTAAACATATAGCATGTTCTATATGTTATAGTTATTTGAATGACTCTTACCATAATATGTTATGTTAACATACCAGGCACGTTCTCAGTTGGTTATTTATGCGTCATATAACGTACACTTATTCAGCCTGTTGTTCACTATCCATCCATCCATCCATCATCTTCCGCTTATCCGAGGTCGGGTCGCGGGGGCAACAGCCTAAGCAGGGAAACCCAGACTTCCCTCTCCCCAGCCACTTCGTCTAGCTCTTCCCGGGGGATCCCGAGGCGTTCCCAGGCCAGCCGGGAGACATAGTCTTCCCAACATGTCCTGGGTCTTCCCCGTAGCCTCCTACCGGTTGGACGTGCCCTAAACACCTCCCTAGGGAAGCGTTCGGGTGGCATCCTGACCAGATGCCCGAACCACCTCATCTGGCTCCTCTCGATGTGAAGGAGCAGCGGCTTTACTTTGAGTTCCTCCTGGATGGCAGAGCTTCTCACCCTATCTCTAAGGGAGTGCCCCGCCACACGGCGGAGGAAACTCATTTCGGCCGCTTGTACCCGTGATCTTATCCTTTCGGTCATGACCCAAAGCTCATGACCATAGGTGAGGATGGGAACGTAGATCGACCGGTAAATTGAGAGCTTTGCCTTCCGGCTCAGCTCCTTCTTCACCACAACGGATCGGTACAACGTCCGCATTACTGAAGACGCCGCACCGATCCGCCTGTCGATCTCACGATCCACTCTTCCCTCACTCGTGAACTAGGTACTTGAACTCCTCCACTTGGGGCAGGGTCTCCTCCCCAACCCGGAGATGGCATTCCACCCTTTTCCGGGCGAGAACCATGGACTCGGACTTGGAGGTGCTGATTCTCATTCCGGTCGCTTCACACTCGGCTGCGAACCGATCCAGCGAGAGCTGAAGATCCCGGCCAGATGAAGCCATCAGGACCACATCATCTGCAAAAAGCAGAGACCTAATCCTGCGGTTACCAAACCGGAACCCCTCAACGCCTTGACTGCGCCTAGAAATTCTGTCCGTAAAAGTTATGAACAGAATCGGTGACAAAGGACAGCCTTGGCGGAGTCCAACCCTCACTGGAAATGTGTTTCGATTTACTGCCGGCAATGCGGACCAAGCTCTGGCACTGATCGTACAGGGAACGGACCGCCACAATAAGACAGTCCGATACCCCATACTCTCTGAGCACTCCCCACAGGACTTCCCGAGGGACACGGTCGAATGCCTTCTCCAAGTCCACAAAGCACATGTAGACTGGTTGGGCAAACTCCCATGCACCCTCAAGAACCCTGCCGAGAGTATAGAGCTGGTCCACAGTTCCACGACCAGGACGAAAACCACACTGTTCCTCCTGAATCCGAGGTTCGACTATCCGGCGTAGCCTCCTCTCCAGTACACCTGAATAAACCTTACCGGGAAGGCTGAGGAGTGTGATCCCACGATAGTTGGAACACACCGGTCCCCCTTCTTAAAGAGAGGAACCACCACCCCGGTCTGCCAATCCAGAGGTAGCGCCCCCGATGTCCACGCGATGCTGCAAAGTCTTGTCAACCAAGACAGCCCCACAGCATCCAGAGCCTTAAGGAACTCCGGGCGGATATCGTCCACCCCTGGGGCCTTGCCACCGAGGAGCTTTTTAACTACCTCAGCGACCTCAGCCCCAGAAATAGGAGAGTCCACCACAGATTCCTCAGGCACTGCTTCCTCATAGGAAGACGTGTTGGTGGGATTGAGGAGGTCTTCGAAGTATTCCTTCCACCTATCCACAACATCCACAGTTGAGGTCAGCAGTTTTAAATTGCCTTTCAAATGTCTAATCTTGGTGTTGGATTTTATCAAATAAATTTCCCCCAAAAATGCGACTTATACTCCAGTGTGACGTATATATGTTTTTTTCCTTCTTTATTATGCATTTTCGGCCGGTGAGACTTATAATCCCAAAAATACGGTGTGTATATATATATATATACATACACACACATATATACATATATATGTATGTATATACTTTACATAGAGTCGGCTCTTGGCTGAGAGCCACATTCTTTTTAGCCCATTGCGGCCCCCAAGCCTAAATCTTTGGACACCCTTGTCCTATTCCACCCCTCCATTCATTTCTTGCTTTTGGTGTTTCATGCTTTCACAAGCGATTTTTAATTAACTTTGATGCTGAAAAGAAAGCAAACAAAAGCAACAGTCGCTCCCTCATCTGGCGGATGAACAAAGATGGATAAATATTTGCAGAATGTACTGAGCACGAAGAAGCGTACGAAAATATTGCAGCTAATTAATCCCTTTTGCTAAAATGGATGATCTACCTCTGCCAGGGTTAAGATGCTCATTACAATTCAGGTGAGAAAGGTGAGCAAGTTTAGTGCAATTAGAAGGCGGAAAGAAGCCTCATCGCAGCAATAAATCCGCTCCTTGACTTAATTCAAGGAATTAAGCGTGGAGGCGGCGACACAGCCGCTTCCGTCCATTCAGAACGTTGTGTGCATCGTGTGAGCTCCTACAGCCGGAGGCAGCGATTCCTGGAACACGACAAGCAAGCCACCTTCTCCGGTCGCCGCTGAATCTGAGTCGTTTTATCTTCACGTTGGTGGCGGATGCTCGGCTGAGCTTCACGCACATAAAAGGAACGACAAAATACACACACACACACACACGCCGCATACATCCACAGTCTTAATTTGTGCACACACTTTCAAACCTGATGTGCTATGCTTCAAGAGTGACTGTGTTGCCATGCCAACTCTTCCTAACTCACACACACACACACTTACTGCGATTTTCTTTAACAGCATCCCAATCCAGAGCCACGTCCACCAATCCCAATAACGCTGTTTCCTAGGACTAACCAGTTTGCAGGGCCACTTGTTCCTGTCCCTAATGTATTGACCGCCAAGGCGCCATCGAGCTGTTGCGTCTTTGACGTTAAACCGCGGCAGTTCGAGGCTGACATTTTCAAATACCGCCATGATTAATGATTGATGAGCCGCATGGAGGAGGTGTGTTTGCTCTTTCGGCACACGCGGTGATGGGGCTAACGAGGGGCCTGCAGGTATTGATCACGTCTTATTGGATATGAGTTAAAAGAGTGAAACTATATGGAGCGAGCTGTCGCTAATCCACTGTATTTATTCATATTGCCATACGGTGTGTTTCAACCCAAGCAATTTAATGGTCATTGATGAGTTTTAATGATTAATTTATTATACTGTATTTTAGGGCTGGATTTTGGAATGAATCGCGATTATTATTCTTACTCGATTTAAAAAAATCCACATTTTATTTTAAAGAAATGTTTGTTTTTTTCCATCTGTCCTGTGCAGCCACTCAGGCTAATCATATTGTTGAAGTAGATGCCCATATCAGATTTAGCTTTGCACACTTGTTGCCATATTTGTATTTGACTTTATTTAAATGCTTGGGGGGCTTCAGGTGGAAGAGGGGTTAGTGTGTCTGCCTCACAACACGAAGGTCCTGCAGTCCTGGGTTCAATCCCAGGCTCGGGATCTTTCTGTGTGGAGTTTGCATGTTCTCCCCGTGAATGCGTGGGTTCCCTCCGGGTACTCCAGCTTCCTCCCACTTCCAAAGACATGCACCTGGGGATAGGTTGATTGGCAACACTAAATTGGCCCTAGTGTGTGAATGGGAGTGTGAATGTTGTCTGTCTATCTGTGTTGGCCCTACGATGATGTGGCGACTTGCCCAGGCGCCAGGGAATAAGCGGAAGAAAATGGATGGATGGATGGATGGATGGATAAATGCTTGGGTAGAATTTTATTCAACAAAACCAGTTTTCTCTTATATAATATAAAAATGTATCAGAGCTGTTTATATATTTTATGGATGGATGTAGTTAATCATAGAACTGGCACCAAATGTTATTAAAAAAACATTTATTTTGAATCAATAATCATTTTGAATCAAGATTCGATTTAGAATGAAATCGTCACCCCCCACTAAGAATTTTTTTTTGGGAGGGATAAATCGGGTTGCTATGGATTAGTTTTGATGAATTATGATTAAATATGTTGTCTGTCTATCTGTGTTGGCCCTGCGATGAGGTAGCGACATGGATGTACACCGCCTTCCGCCCGATTGTAGCTGAGATAGGCACCAGCGCCCCCCGCGACCCCAAAAGGGAAATAAGCAGTAGGAAATGGATGGATGGATGGATGGATAATTGATTCTTAATCTATATTAATCATGTTTATTTTGCATTAGCAAAAAGTGTAAAGAAAGACTAGAGTATAGATGCAGTGTTTATGAAACACATTTAGAGGGGCCACATAATTTTCTTTCTACATTCAAAATACTTCTTTGTGGTCTATATCACTGTCTTTTAATCGGGTCAACTAATAACTGAGCCACCAAAAAATATCTGTTTCTCAGCTGTGGCCCGTATGGTTCGCAGTAGTACTCGTTTTTCATACACTTTTCCACTATGGAGGTTAATTTGTGTCTTTTTTATTAAAGCTTTTTTTGATTTAGGTAAGTGAAATATTATACATCAAATTATGTTGACATTTTAATTGAAAAAAAAAGTTTCAAAATGCAGTGTACAACAATTCAGTGTTTTAAGATTTAGTTTGAAAAAATGCAGTGTTTAAAAAAATCGGTGTATAACAATTCTATGTACAAAAATGTTGTGTATAACAATTTAATGTTTAAAAATTGAGTTTAAAAGAATTCAGATTATAAAAATGTTTTGTTAAAAAATTCAGTGTATAAAAATCCAGCGTTTTAAAATTCAATGTAAAACAAATTCAGTACAGAAAAATGTGTTGCTTTAAAACGCAATATCCGCTTCCGGTAAATTAAGACTGAAGCAATCAATCCCGTCTCAGAACCAGCTAATGAGGTGTCACGTTTGAAGTCACGTGACACTGGTGTTAAAAAGAGGCAGGTTATACAACACTACACAGTACTGGCCATTTAACCCACTGTATGTGCTTGGATGTTTTTTAAGAACACTTTAAACAGTAAGGTCACTGTGCATTAGTGAAACAATCCTAAAATTCTGCATAAAAGGATGAAAACTGATCGAGTGAGGGAAGAGTGGATTGTGAGATCGACAGGCGGATCGGTGCGGCGTCTTCAGTAATGTGGACGCTGTATCGATCCGTTGTGGTGAAGAAGGAACTGAGCCGAAAGGCAAAAATCTCAATTTACCGGTCGATCTACGTTCCCATCCTCACTTATTGTCATGAGCTTTGGGTTACGACCAAAAGGACAAGATCACGGGAACAAGTGGCCGAAATGCGTTTACTCCGCCAGGTGGCGGGGTTCTCCCCATAGAGATAGGGTAAGGAGCTCTGCCATCTGGGGGGATCTCAAAGTAAAGCCGCTGCTCCTCCACATCGAGAGGAGCCAGATGAGGTGGTTCGGGCATCTGGTCAGGATGCCACCGGAACGCCTCCTTAGGGAGGTGTTTAGGGCACGTCCAACCAGTAGGAGGCCACGGGGAAGACCCAGGACACGTTGGGAAGGCTATGTCTCCCGGCTGGCCTGGGAACGCTTCGGGATCCCCCGGGAAGAGCTGGACGAAGTGGCTGTGGACAGGAAAGTCTGGCCTTCCTTGCTTAGGCTGCTGCCACCGCGACCCGACCTCGGATAAGCGGAGGAAGATGGATGGGTGGATGGACTGATCACATGATGATACAAACACTCACATAAAAATGACTAATACTATTTGAGTTTTTTACTGAATAAGACACACAGAATGTACATGAAAACACAGGGAGTGGGATTTACAATATTAACTATGAACAATAAAACAATAGATTAAATTAAAATTAATTTAAAGTACCAATGATTGTCACACACACACTAGTGTGGCGAAATTATTCTCTGCATTTAATAATTGAGAATATATGAATGTCGCCCCTCTACTGCAGACCACCTCCTTGATTAACATCTTTTATAACAAAGATGCAAAAAACAAGGCAAAATATAAACTCTAACGGTAAAACAACATCCACATATTCGATATAATATCACTGTTCTGTAGAAGTGTGTTGTAGAAATCTGCCTCCGTCTGACACTCGCGTTTCTCGCCTGCAAGAAGCAAAGCTTCCTATAGTTACCGTGGTAACTTGTATGCCACTCAATAGTGCAGATTCTAACCATTGGAATAATTTCTATAGTTTGAAAATATCTAGCGGACCGCATTGAAATGTTTACTATGTTTACTATGTACCCGCAGCACTTGGTGAGGAAACTGGTCCCCTTTGAATTCAGTACCCCCCTATGCAACTGGCTGCTTGGCTTCCTCACAGATTGACTCCAGTTTGTGAGAGTGGGCGACAACACCTCTAGTGCCACCTACCTGAGCACTGGCTACCCCCCAGGGCTGTGTCCTGAGTCCGCTGCTGTTCTCGTTGATGACCCATGACTGCTGCGACAGGTCCACGACTAACCTCATTGTGAAGTATGCGGACGACACAACAGGAGTGGGCCTCATCCGTGACAACAACGACATGGACTACAGGGAGGAAGTGAAACATCTGGTTGACTGGTGCAGAACCAACAATCTGGTTTGAACGTCGACAAGACCAAGGAGATTGTCGACTTCAGGAAGCACCAGTCCTGCCACACTCCACTCTTATTTGCAAACCCTTTTGAACTTGTATTCAAATGAATAAACTGCAGAGAAAAGATATGTAATGTTTGAACTGAGAAACCATTTTTTTTGCAAATAATCATTAACTTAGAATTTAATGGCAGCATCAGATTGCAAAAAATTCGGTACAGGGGCATTTTTACCACGGTGTGAAAATGTCTTTCCTTTTAAAAACACTCAGTAAACGTTTGGTAACAGAGGAGATCAGTTTTTGAAAATTTCCGGGTGTAATTTTTTCCCATTCTTGCTTGATGTACAGCTTAAGTTGTTCAACAACCCGGGGTCTCCGTTGTGGTATTTTAGGCTTCATAATGCGCCACACATTTTCAATGGGATACATGTCTGGACTACAGGCAGGCCCGTCTAGTACTCGTACTCTTTTACTATGAAGCCACACTGTTGTAACTCGTGGCTTGGCATTATCTTGCTGAAATAAGCAGAGGCGTCCATGATAACGTTGCTTGGATGGCAACATATGTTGCTCCAAAACCTGTATGTACCTTTCAGCATCAATGGTGCCTTCACAGATGTGTAAGTTACCCATGCATTGGGCACTAATACACCCCCATACCATCACAGATACTGGCTTTTTAAAGGGGAACATTATCACCAGACCTGGGGACGGCGTGGCGCAGTGGAAGAGTGGCCGTGCGCAACCCGAGGGTCACTGGTTCAAATCCCACCTAGTACCAACCTCGTCACGTCCGTTGTGTCCTGAGCAAGACACTTCACCCTTGCTCCTGATGGGTGCTGGTTGGCGCCTTGCATGGCAGCTCCCTCCATCAGTGTGTGAATGTGTGTGTGAATGGGTAAATGTGGAAGTAGTGTCAAAGCGCTTTGAGTACCTTGAAGGTAGAAAAGCGCTATACAAGTACAACCCATTTATCATTTATTTATGTAAGCGTCAATATATACCTTGATGTTGCAGAAAAAGGACCATATATTTTTTTAACCAATTTCCGAACTCTAAATGGGTGAATTTTGGCGAATTAAACACCTTTCTATTATTCACTCTCGGGGCGATGACGCCACCTTGGTAGTCAAGTCGCCATTTTCTCAAACACATTACAAACATCGAGTCAAATCAGCTCTGTTATTTTCCGTTTTTTGGACTGTTTTCCGTACCATGCCTCGTCGGTGTGTTGTCAGAGACTGTAACAACACGATCAGGGACGGATTCAAGTTGACTTACGTGGAGTGTGCATCGATTAGCACGGCATGCTAATCGATGCTAACATGCTATTTAGGCTAGCTGTATATACATATTGCGTCGTTATGCCTCATTTGTAGGTATATTTACATCCAGCCTTTCCCTCCACCCACATTTAATGCCAAACAAACACTAACCAATCGACGGATTCAAGTTGCATCATTGTCAAAAGATCCGAAAGTCCCTCGTCTGCACATTTTACTGGCGATGCTACGACAGACCTGGCACAGAGATGTATGGATACCCTGCGACACTCAAAGCAGACGCATTTCCAAAGATAAAGTCAACGAAATCACAAAAGTGAGTTTTGTTGATGTTATTGACTTATGTGCTAATCAGACATTTTAAGTCGCGGCATGACTGCCAGCTAATCGATGCTAACATGCTATTTAGGCTAGCTGTATGTACATTTGTAGCTATATTTGCATCCAGCCTTTCACTCCACCCACATTTAATGCCAAACAAACAGTTACCAATCGACAGATTTAAGTTGCTCCTGCACATTTTACCGGCGATGCTACGACAGACATGGCACAGAGATGTATAGATACCCTGCGACATTCAATCGTTGGTTAGAAGGCGATCGCCTAATAGCTTCAATAGCTATTCGCTCAATAGCTTCAGTTTCTTCTTCAATTCCGTTTCAATGTATCTGTTGAATCGCTTAAGCCGCTGAAATCCGAGTCTGAATCTAAGCTAATGTCGCTATATCTTGCTGTGCTATCCGCCATGTTGGCATCACTAAATGACGTCACAGGAAAATGGACGATGGATTTAAAGATAGAGAAAATCAGGCATTTTAAAGCTTTTTTTCGGGATATTCCATGATGGGTACAATTTTGAAAAAAAAAAATAGAAAAATAAAATAAGCCACTGATTTTTATTGGTTTTAACCCTTCTGAAATCTTGATAATGTTCCCCTTTAACTTTGTGCCTATAACAATCCGGATGGTTATTTTCCTCTTTGTTCCAGAGGACACAATGTCCACAGTTTCCAAAAACAATTTGAAATTTAACTCGTCAGACAACAAAACACTTTTACACTTTGCATCGGTCCATCATAGATGAGCATAGGCCCAGCGTTTCTGGGTGTTGTTGATAAATGACTTTCGCTTTGCATAATTGAGTTTTAACTTGCACTTACAGTTGTACCCGCCAACTGCAGAAACTGACAGTGGTTTTCTAAAGTGTTCCTGAGCCCATGTGTTGATATCCTTTACACACTGATGTCAGTTTTTGATGCAGTATTGCATGAGGGATCAAAAGTCACGGACATTCAATGTTACGTGCAGTGATATCTCCAGATTCTCTGAACCTTTTGATGATATTATGGACCGTAGATGGTGAAATCCCTAAATTCCTTGCAATAGCTCGTTGAGAAATGTTGTTCTTAAACAAGTTGCTCAGGCATTTGTTCACAAAGTGGTGACCCTCGCCCTATCCTTGTTTGTGAATGAGCATTTAATGGAAGCTGCTTTTAAACTCAATCATGGCACCCACCTGTTCCCAATTAGCCTGTTCACCTGTGGGATGTTCCGAATAAGTTTTTGATGAGCATTCCTCAAATTTCTCAGTCTTTTTTGTCACTTGTGACAGCTTTTTTGAAACATGTTGCAGGCATCAAATTCCAAATGAGCTAATATTTGCAAAAAATAAAGTTTTTTCCAGTTATGATGTTAAATATTTTGTATTTGCAGTCTATTCAAATATAGGTTGAAAGGGATTTGCAAATCAATGTATTCTGCTTTTATTTACCATTTACAAAATGTGGCAACTTCACCGGTTTTGGGTTTTGTACATACACATATGTGGTTTATGTAAACGTTCATATATACCAGGGGTCGGCAACCCGCGGCTCCGGAGCCGCATGCGGCTCTTTGGCAACTCTGATGCGGCTCACCTGCACAATCGCCGACCCCCCAGATTGTTGCGGGGAGTCAACATTCTCCAATTTTCACTCGGACTAAAATATTAAGGGCATGACGTGATGATATTACTCTTAACGTCCTCTTGAACGTCATCACGCCCGACATTCACGGAATGCTATTTGCGTCCTCTTGAACGTCATCACGCCCGCCATTCACGGAAAGCTATTTGCGTGCCGACTGGACACATGCATTTCGCTGCTACTATCGGCACATGTATGAGATTGCAAGGCATACTGGACAACTTTAACACTCCTACTAATATGCGCCACATTGTGAACCCACACAAAAGAAGAATGACAAACAAATTTCGGGAGAAAATCCTCACAGTAACACAACATAAACGCAACACAACAAATACCGAGAATCCTTTGCATCCATGACACTTCCTGACTATGTTATACACCCCGCGAGCACCAAACCCCGGGGGGGTGTTACTGTTGTGTTACTGTGAGGATTTTCTCCCAAAATGTGTTTGTCATTCTTCTTTTGTGTGGGTTCACAATGTGGCGCATATTAGTAGGAGTGTTAAAGTTGTTAATATCACAACCGTCAGTGTACTCTGTGTCACCCAGTATGCCTTCCAGTCGTGTGGGTGCATCTGCAGAAGCCTCTCACAACATATTGCTGGACTGGCAAGCAGTTTGTACATGTTGTAGAAGGTGTTTAAGGCAATGGCTTCATAGCATGTCTTTATTCTTGTCATCTGGGTGACCACCAGCAGATATTGGCAAGAATAGTTGCGGCTCCCATTGTCTTCCTCATTTTGTGAAACGGGTCAAAATGGCTCTTTGAGTGGTAAAGGTTGCCGACCCCTGATATATACAGATAAACATACAAACATAGATACATTAATGCACATATACACATAAATGCAAAAACACAAATATATTCATATACAAATTTATGCACACACAGTATATACACAGACACATACATATACACGTATATACACACACATAAATACATATATATTGTGAGTGAGTGACATTTATATCGCGCTTTTTCTGTAGTGACTCAAAGCGCTTTACATAGTGAAACCCAATATCTAAGTTACATTTAAACCAGTGTTGGTGGCACTAGGAGCAGGTGGTTAAAGTGTCTTGCTCAAGGACACAACGGCAGTGACTAGGATGGCGGAAGTGGGGATCGAACCTGGAACTTTCAAGTTGCTGGCACGGCCACTCTACCAACCAAGCTATACTATGAATACACATATACACGTATCTACACACACGTACATATATATATATATATATATATATATATATATATATATATATATATATATATATATATATATATATATATATATACATATATACATACATATATACACATATACACATATATGCACATTTATACATATGTACACTTATACACACATATATACATTTATACACATATATACACGATTATATATACATATATACATATATACATACATATATATATATATATATACATACATATATATATATATATATATATATATATATATATATATATATATATATATATATATATATATATATAAACCCCGTTTCCATATGAGTTGGGAAATTGTGTTGGATGTAAATATAAACGGAATACAATGATTTGTAAATCCTTTTTAACCCATATTCAGTTGAATACAAAGACAAGATATTTGATGTTCAAACTCATAAACTTTATTTTTTTTTGCAAATAATAATTGACTTAGAATTTCATGGCTGCAACACGTGCCAAAGTAGTTGGGAAAGGGCATGTTCACCACTCTGTAAGATCACCTTTTCTTTTAACAACGCTCAATAAACATTTGGGAACTGAGGAAACTAATTGTTGAAGCTTTGAAAGTGGAATTCTTTCCCATTCTTGTTTTATGCAGAGCTTTTGTTCTGTTTTAACTAAGGGAGATAACGGCAGACTAACACCAGGTGGCAGTCACAGGTGTGGACTGCCGCCAGCTGCGGCGGAGAGTGGGCGCGGTCCGCTTGATGAGCGCGGGGGCGTGTCAGCGGGCCCTCTGGGTGGAACCGCAGTGGAGGAAGATGCAGACCGCATGCGCCACAACAGCTTTAGGGGTTCAACAGTCCGGGGTCTCCCCTGTCGTATTTTACGCTTCATATTGCGCCACACATTTTCGATGGAAGACAGATCTGTACTGCAGGCAGGCCAGTCTAGTACCCGCACTCTTTTACTACGAAGCCACACTGTTGTAACACGTAGCTTGGCAATTTCTTACTGAAATAAGCAGGGGCGTCCATGATAATGTTGCTTGGACCGCAACATATGTTGCTCCAAAACCTGTATGTACCTTTCAGCATTAATGGTGCCTTCACAGATGTGTAAGTTACCCATTCCTTGGCCACTAATACACCCCCATACCATCACACATGCTGGCTTTTCATCTTTGCGCCTAGAACAATCCAGTTGGTTATTTTCCTCTTTGATCTGGAAGACAGAACTTCCACAGTTTCCCCCAAAAAATTTAAATGTGGACACGTCAGACCACAGAACACTTTTCCACTTGGCATCAGTCCATCTTAGACGAGCTTAGGCCCAGCGAAGCTGGCGGCGTTTCTTGGTGTTGTTGATAAATGGCTTTTGCTTTGCATACTAGAGCTTTAACTTGCACTTACAGATTTAGCGACAAACTGTATTTAGTGACAGTGCTTTTCTGAAGTGTTCCTGAGCCCATGTGGTGATATCCTTTAGAGATTGATGTCGGTTTTTGATACAGTGCTGTCTGAGTGATCGAAGGTCACGGTCATTCACTATTGGTTTTCGGCCATGCCGCTTACGTGGAGTGATTCTCTCCAGCTTCTCTGGACCTTTTTGATGATATTATGGACCGTAGATGTTGAAATCCCTAAATTTGTCGCAATTGCACTTTGAGAAGCGTTGTTCTGAAACTGTTTGACTAATTGCTCACGCAGTTGTGGACAAAGGGAAGTACCTCCCCCATCCTTTCTTGTGAAAGACTTAAGTATTTTTTGGGAAGCTGTTTTTATACCCAATCTTGGCACCAACCTTCTCCCAATTAGCCTGCACACCTGTGGGATGTTCCAAATATGTGTTTGATAAGCATTCTTCAACTTTATCAGTATTTATTGCCACCTTTCCCAACTTCTTTGTCATATGTTGCTGGCATCAAATTCTAAAGTTAATGATTATTTGCAAAAAAACAAAAGTTTATCAGTTTGAACATCACACATGTTGTCTTTGTAGCATATTTAACTGAATATGGATTGGAAATTATTTTCAAATCATTGTATTCCGTTTATATTTACATCTAACACAATTTCCCAACTCATATGGAAACGGGGATTGTATATATATATATATATATATATATATATATACAGTATATAGACATATATAAAGGACTGTCTCAGAAAATTTGAATATTGTGATAAAGTCCTTTATTTTCTGTAATGCAACTAAAAACATGAAAATGTCATACATTCTGGATTCATTACACATCAACTGAAATATTGCAAGCCTTTTATTATTTTAATATTGCTAATTATGGCATACAGCTTAAGAACACTCAAAAATCCTATCTCAAAGAATTAGAATATTTCCTCAGACCAAGAAAAAAAAAAGATTTATAACAGCAAAACAAAACCAACATTTGAAAATCTCAATTAATGCACTCAGTACTTGGTTGGGAATAATTTTGCACGGATTACTGCATCAATGCGGCGTGGCATGGAGGCAATCGGCCTGTGGCATTGCTGAGGTGTTATGGATGCCCAGGATGCTTCAATAGCGGCCTTCAGCTCATTTGCATTATTGGGTCTGGTGTCTTTCAGCTTCTTCTTCACAATACCACACAAATTCTCTATGAGGTTCAGGTCAGGGGAGTTGGCAGGCTAATGGAGGACAGTAATGCCATGGTCAGTACACCAGTTACTGCTGGTTTTGGCACTGTGAGCAGGTGCCAGATCATGCTGGAAAATTAAATCATCATCTCCATAGAGCTTTACAACAGATGGAAACATGTACACAGCTGCATTGACTCTGGACTTGATGAAACACAGTGGACCAAAACCAGCAGCTGACATGGGTCCCCAAACCATTGCTGACTGAGGGAACTTCCGTTGTCTAGGGTTCAGGAGTGGCTTGACCATGGGAATACGGCTATTGAAGCTGTATCTGTTGAAAAGCTGCATGGTGTGTTTTTTGCGTTTACCACCATCGCTTTGTTTTTGCTGTTTTTTGCTACTTCTTGAATAAAGAGAAGAACTCTTGATAGCACGCTATAAGTCTCTGCATCCTTGGGATCACTCACCTATTTGTTACATTAAGTGTCACTATCACGTACTATAATCACTGGAGATTAGCTCAGCTGACCGCAATGATAGCTTCAACCAACAAAGAAATAAGTGCTTAGCAAACGTTTAAACGTGTAGGTGGAAGAACGTTGCAGAAGAAAGTAAGCAGATATTCACAGGAAATGAACAAGTCGACTAATAAGATGCGTGTCAGCACTGTTGAAGCCAGATGGCAAGTGACAAAAGAACCAAACAAGGTACAGTAGGAGGGTGAACCAATCTATAAATTGGTGGTGTCGATACCAAGGGTAGTGTCAATATATAATCAATACCAAACTGATTAAACATTGGTGGTGTCTATACCAAGGGTAATTATCAGTATGTAATCGATACCAAATTGATTTAATAGATATTTTTATTTTGTCAAAATCATTTTGTTGTTGTTTATGTTAATGTTTACACATTCAGAGAATAATTCCCTGAATACAGGAGGACTTTGACGGTAAAAATCGAAGGGTGTAAAAGAGTAGTTGCTAGTTTTTGCTTTTATTTAGTTATGTACTGCTGACTTTGTTTTGATCAAACAACTGTATGTAATACAAAATATTAAAAAAGTACTTTCAATACTGTGTTGATATTGTTTCACTATTATCTCACTAAGAATACATTGAATAGTTTTTTTACAGTCAACTAGAGATGAAACAATAAATGATAATAATAACAACCCGATAATAATTAAAAAAAAGTGATTAATTTCTACATTTTGATAAACTAATGGATCGACTAGTGTGAAAACAAGACAGATTGATGTCTTTCCCCATTCAAAAACATCCAACCACCATCTAACCCTGTACAAAAACACTACTGTCTAAAAAACTGAGATACAAACTGATCGATCTAAACTCGACGGTATCGAGTCGACACAGACGCAGGCGTCTTCAACAGGAAGTGAACTTGCGTGACGTCCCATAAACCAGAAGGAAAGAAGTAAAGTGATCACCCTACTTGCATTTACTAAAAAAAAATGTTTTAACGTTTACAAACTATAATGGAAGAAGACAAACACATTTAAACACTCAAATAACAATAACATGGCTTTTATGAAACCAGAACAAAATGTTATCTTTCTTCTGCCAATTGAGGTATACTGTGAGTATAGTTTAACAGAAATAATAATAAAAACTTAATTTAATTTTAGTGTGTAAAAAAAAAAAGTCCTTTTGAGCACATTCAACAACTGCGCGATAATAATGATAACGGGATTATTTTGGTCAAAATAACCGTGATATGAAATCTTTATATCGTTACATCCCTATAGTTATCACATGTGGTCAGTATCGGTACCGATACCACTCATGGATGATAGGTATCATAAAACTCTGTAACATCCCTATAAAGAATGTAACTGCAATATACAGATACATGAAAAAATATCATCTATTTCTCAAAACTAACTTATATCAGGGGATCACGGAAACCTGTGTGAAGTTGCCTCCCCACCTCGTCAAAATCCCCCCGAACTTGTCCCATTCGTTTGTGCTACGTTTGTGATGAAAAAATGTATCGTTTTGAAGTTATTAACGTTTCAATAGTCATAACCAGCCACTCCACCTTGTCAAGCCTACTAAAACCAGTACCAATCGTTTGTGCTGCAAAAATAATAATAATAACTATTACTGTGTTAAAGTCATTACTGTTATTAAAGCATAATGAACATATTATTAATCATAACTACACCCCCCCACCCCAAACTATGTCCATATCTCCCCCAAACCTGTCCCAGTCGTTAGTGCTACATTTGTGCTGCAAACATTTTTTTGTTTGTGCTTTACGTTTTTGAAGTAATTAACATTTTATGATTTTGTCTTATTTACATGTAATTAACATATTATTAATCATAATTAGACCCGCTCCCCCCAACTATGTCAAAATCTCCCCAAACCTGTCGCATTTGTTTGTGCTGCAAACTAATTTGGTCTAACTTTTAAGTTATTGTTTTATGGTTTTAAGACATGCACCTGGGGATAGGTTGATTGGCAAAACTAAAAATTGGCCCTAGTGTGTGAATGTGAGTGTGAATGTTGTCTGTCTATTTGTGTTGGCCCTGCGATGAGGTGGCGACTTGTCCAGGGTGTACCCCGCCTTCTGCCCGATTGTAGCTGAGATAGGCGCCAGCGCTCCCAGCCACCCCAAAAGGGAAAAAGCGGTAGGAAATGGATGGATGGATGGGTTTTGTGTTATTTATGTGTAATTATGTGCTATTAATCATAATTAGAAAACCCCCAAATCATGTAAAAATCTCCCCAAGCATGTCCCAATCGTTTGTGCTACATTTATGCTGCAAACATTTACGTATTTCCGTTTTATTTTTTTTTTATTATTAATCATAAGTAGAACCCCCCCACCCCCACTATGTCCATATCTCCCTAAACTTGTCCGAATCGTTTTTGCCGCAAAAAATGTGTTTGTGACGTTATTGACGACATACTACTACTATAGTTTTCAAGTTAACGTTTTATGCTTTAGTGTTATTTACGTGTAATTAACGTATTATTAATCATAACGAGATCCCCCTCCCTTTCCTCTCCCCCCAACTATATCAATATCTCCCCAAACATGTCCCGTTCGTTTGTGCTACAAACATTTTCATTGGTGCCATTACCTTATTAAAGTTATTTATTTATTTTTTTTTCTTGATATCAACATGTAATTAACGTGTTACTAATCATAACTACACAATGTTTATACCCCCCCAAACCTTTCCGAATCGTTTTTGCTACAATTGTGCTGCAAAATATGTGTTTGGGCCGTTGCAATCTTATAAGTTATTAATATTTAATGTTTTTGTGTTATCAATGTGTAATTAATGTGTTATCATAACACCACCCCCCTCCCCCCCCAAAAAAACGCCCAAATATGTCCAAAATCTCCCCAATTTTGTCCTATTCGTTTGTGCTGGAAATATTTGTTGTCTACCTACTAAAGTTTTTAAATTATTAACTAATTATGATTCATAACCAAATGTTTGTAGCATAAATGTAGCACAACCGATTGCAACAAATTTGGGGAGATTTTTGGTTTAAGTTAGGATTAATAACACAGTAATTACATGTGAATAACTGAAAATGTGTTTGTGACGTTATTGACGTCATACACCCCCCCCCCCCCCCCCACGTTTGTCTTCATTTGTGCTGGTTTGTGCTGCAACTAATATAGTTTTCAAGTTAACGTTTTATGCTTTAGTGTTATTTACGTGTAATTAACGTATTATTAATCATATCGAGATCCCCTTCCCTTTCCTCTCCTCCCAACTATATCAATATCTGCCCAAACATATCCCGTTCGTTTGTGCTACAAACATTTTCATTGGTGCCATCACCTTATTAAAGTTATTCAATTTTTTTCTTGATATCAACATGTAATTAATGTGTTACTAATCATAACTAAACAATGTTTATACCTCCCGAAACCTTTCCCAATCATTTTTGCTACAATTGTGCTGCAAAATATATGTTTGGGCTGTTGCAATCTTATAAGTTATTAATATTTTCCTGAAGGAACTCTCCTGAAGGAATCAATAAAGTACTATCTATCATTATTTAATGTTTTTTGTGTTATCAATGTGTTTTTAATGTGTTATCATTATAGCACCCCCCCCCCCCCAAAAAAACGCCCAAATATGTCTAAATCTCCTCAATTTTGTCCTATTCATTTGTGCTGGAAATATTGAAAAACGCTAATAGCTTAAAAACATTCCAGATGTGTCATGGAAACATCTGTCCCCTAGGGGGTCCTTACAGAAAATAATTGAGAAGCACTGCCATAGAAGAAAAATAAAAGTGCCACTTTTCATGACCAATATGTTTTTGTTGTATCATTGCATGCATTTATTGCACATAATAATCAAACATAACATTTTAGGGCAGCACGGTAGAACAAAGTGCTAGTACGTATGCCTCACAATGCAAAGGTCCTGGGTTCGATCCTGGACTTTTTGTGTGGAGTTTGCATGTTCTTCCTGTGACTGTGTGGGTTCCCTCCGGTTACTCCGGCTTCCTCCCACCTACAAAGACATGCACCTGAGGATAGCTTGATTGGCAACACTACATTGACCGTAGTGTGTGAATGTGAGTGTGAATGTTGTCTGTCTATCTGTGTTGGGCCCTGCGATGAGGTGGCGACTTGTCCAGGGTGTACCCCGCCTACCGCCCATGTACAGCTGAGATGGGCTTCAGCACCTCCCACGACCCAAAAAGCGACAAGCGGTAGAAAATGGTTGGATGGATATTGTTTGTTTTTTTAAAGTGAGCATATTTGCAAGGTATCTAATATAAGATTCTAGGGGTGTCCAAAAAA